>NW_021760855.1:0-798 GCF_005508785.2 Acyrthosiphon pisum
TCTATGTTCTAAGAATTATAACCAAAGCGTTGAGTAATGACACGACTCATTTCCAATATACTTTAGTTACCATATTTTTTTTTTTTAACCATGTTATAATCAGACATTTAATAATATTTTAAGAATTGTAACCATAGCATTGAGTAGTGTTACGACTGACCTCCAATTTGCTTTGGTTATAAGATATTTGTTAAGTAGTTACTAACCTCTGAATCAGTTGAAGCAATTGTACGGTACGACATTTTCTTTTTTTCGTTAGATATTTCTGCTGAACTGAGCTTCTTGTCCTGGGATGAAATCTTGAAGACTGGTGAATATTAGTGAATTCCCTCTGTCTTTTATATACAGATTTTACCACTACTTCAATAATTGAATATACAAATGTCCATAGCAATGGCTTGGTTCCATTTCTATAATAACCTTATTTTATAGAAACCTGTTGGACCATGTTCATATAGGTATGGTACAACAGCAAATTGTATTATATGTCATAGTCAATGCCCTCATTGAATACATAACTATAATAACCTTACCTTAGAAACCTGTTGGATCATGTTCATATACAACAGCAAATTATATGAATTTTAAGTACATTAGAATGTATACATTCATTCCCAAAAACCAATTACATTATATGAATTTAAATTGTTGTCAACATAACCAGTCAAATGTTTATGACATTTATCATTTGTCATAAGCAATACCCTCATTGAATACATAACTATAATAACCTTACCTTAGAAACCTGTTGGATCATGTTCATATACAACAGCAAATTATATGATTTTAAATACATTA
>NW_021760856.1:0-1067 GCF_005508785.2 Acyrthosiphon pisum
TTTTTTTTTATCACCTAGTATGTAACTTTCGTTGAAAAGTGACTACTAAGTTCAAGTTTATCTTCACGAAATGACGATGTCAACGTGAAAATCCAATTATACCTATATACTCTTTCGATTCTTCATCAGGAAATTAAACGTGTGTCCAAAAATAAGTTTGTGTATGTTAAAATCGGAAAAAAATCCCGACCAATATTCCAAGAACTTGGTACTGATAAAGTCAGCGAGATCAGATATTATTGTTTTTAATACGTACAAGCTTGCGGTAGTCACTTGGTTCAGATTGTTAAATTTTGCATATTTTTTCAATGTATTAATTTTTATTCGGTAATTTTCTTTTTTATCTGGGGCACAGGTGTGAGTATCCAACTCCTCAAATAATTTATGTGTCAGATATAGTAACATTTCTTTTTTGTATGGTCGAGTGTATTGTTCCTTGTACTCCTTAAGGTCTTGTGTCTCTAATCTCCAATACGCCAAAGCCATCACTTCCAACTCCCCCTCTATGATATCGTACGTTTCAGTGCTCCTTGCCGTGTGCAATTGCATTGCCATTGACTTAATGTCCACCATATATACATGCGGGATCTCACCGTATTTAAGTTTATATTCTGTTACGTTATTTCTATGTTTTACATGGTGGACTTTTATTGCTGGAAATGCTGCAGCTTTAGACGTATACAATTTTAACGCATCGCCCAGCTTGGAACGTGCGATTTTAAACGTACATTCTTTTTTCCACTCTATTTCTTTAATTATCTCTGATATAGAAATATAATCTCCGGTGCAGGTATCCTATGTATGTTTGTAATCATCTGAACTGAACACTGACGCTTTACCGTGCTGGACTTCGATTAGATTTTTAATGTATTTTAAATCTACGACTTTTAAAATTGATTTTCCTTTTTTTTTTTATATTTCCAATTTTTGGAGCAATACCAGTGTTTGCGATGAATTACAATTTGGTAATATTTCACTGTCTGCTTTGTATGATTGATCGTTGTTCGAATAAAACACAAGCTGATGTGACCGTGATGCTGTTGAATCTCAAAGAGACACTGAGTTTT
>NW_021760857.1:0-1037 GCF_005508785.2 Acyrthosiphon pisum
AAAACCTAGGATAACTATTTTAGTTATTTTGTTGTGATTGTATAATATTATTCGTGGGTACTTGAAACTTCTAAAGTATACTATTATATATCTATGATAGTACCACGGTTTTTTGTTGATGTATAACGCCGTTATAACTTATAAGTACCTAATAGATATTATGATATGATTAATTTGGAATTTATTATAGGTACCTATTATAGGTCAATTTTTTTTTTAATACCATAGATACCTAAGTATATATTATATGTCTAATACATAGACTGATATACCGTCTCCGCTCAGAATCGTTTTTCTTATACAGTGATATTATATCATTGAATTCAAATTTAATACTGTCCATTATACAGTGACCCACTTCTAACCTACTGTACAGCAGAGCGACATCCACTTACCCACCTTTTTTTTTTTTATTTTAATTTTTTAATTTTTTTTTTTTTGTGTCTGTCATCACCTTTTAGTACAGTAAAAGTGCTTGGATTTTCTTCAACAGTACCTTTTCTGATAGGAAAGTGAATCTAGTTGGTACTTTGGGACGTCAAAAGTAAAATTTTTCCAGTAATTTTCAAAAGCGCCGTGAAAATCAAAAGAAAAATTAAGGAAAAACGGGAATTTTTACGCAAAATCTGTTTCGAGAAAATTGATTTTGGTTTTTTTGTAACTTTAAAACAAATGACCGTACATATGTGAAATTTTCTCTAGTTGTTTATATTTTCATTTTCTATAAATGATAAAATTTTCAAAATATTTTGATTTATTTTGAACTATTTAGGGACATTTTCAGTTTCCAATATTATTAGTTTTAGATTCTGAGTGGAACGATGAATGTATTGATTTTACAATGATGTGTGTTTTTTATTTTATTTTTAATTTTTTAATTTTTTTTGTGTCTGTGTACAAAAAAGTAGTCGAAATAATGCTACGATATTCAACTTCAGTATCTTGTTCGATCAAAAAGTGAATATCGTTGGTGCATTGGGGGAGGTCAAATTTAAATTTCTCAGTAGTTTTCAAAAGCGCCAGGGAAAAACAAAAGA
>NW_021760858.1:0-930 GCF_005508785.2 Acyrthosiphon pisum
AAAAGTATTATTTTTTGCTCCACCCCAAGTGAGAAGTATGATAATAATATTAAAATATTATTTTGTCAATCAAAAACATAAAAAAGGCGCCATGAAATTTAAGCCAATCAAAAGTCGCGTAAGCTCGCGCAGATTGATCAAAATCAGTTATGTTTTGATCATGAAGTTCAGACATGAACATTAGAGTAATGTTTGGAGCACGAATTAAGATAATATACATCTAAGATATATAATATTATCTTAATTAGAGTACTCTAATGTTCATGTTTTTGATATATTTTGATATGATCGCGGTCTTATATAACAAGATCGTGGTTGTGACCACGATTAAAGATATACTGGTTACACATCGAGACTGTATAACACGGCTCGAAAAGCGCGATTGAAAATGTACTGACTAGTAGCACTATCTAGTGGTCTCTTCAACTTATTTTAACCACGTAAATTTCTTAATTATGAAAACTAAGTATTTATATATTATACCTAAATACCTTAGTACTATAATTACTACTTACTTTTATACATTAACAATTTAAAACCACGATTAAAGATATATCATATATCATTAATCGTAATATACACATTAGTACTTGTCTACTTTAAGACACTATAAGTCTATAGAGTATAGACTATAAACAACAAAATTACTTGTTAGTTGTTGTATACAAATACCACATGAAATTTCCAAAATAACATTTGGAATACCTAAGGAATAAGGATAAAAGAAGAAAAAAAGAAATGGAAGTAGCTTTAGGCGTATTATTTAAAAAATCAAATCGGGTTTGTTCAAATCATTTTTATAAAGAAGATTTTAATAATACATGGACGTCAGTGAAAGGAACAAACCCATATACAGTAAACTATTATGTCTAATTGAAATTTTTTTTTTTTTGGTTTATAAGTTTATTCAATTTGTTACAAAAAAGAGAA
>NW_021760859.1:0-765 GCF_005508785.2 Acyrthosiphon pisum
ACTAAAAAAATTGAAAACTTACAATGTCCGTAAACAGTTCAAAAAGAGTCAAATTATTTTCAAAATTTTATCGTATATATAAAATGCTAATATAAACATTCAGTGAAATTTTCAAGTTTTTACAGTCATTCGTTTTTTAATTACAACAAAATAAGAAAATCGTTACGTAAGAAATCGAGTGGATATCAAATGTTGTAAAAATATGAATTTCAAACGCTCATAAAAATTTAATTTGAATTTCTTATAGACATTTTTTTTTTGATAAAGGTAAATTATCCTATAAGGAATCTTGTATTACACTTTAAAATCTTAGTTCTAAAAAGAAAAATTTTTACGAATTATAAACTCAAAATAATTATGTAATTTTCGTGATTTTTCCATATTTTGTCAATTTTTGAACTTTAAATGCTAATAAAAAAAAACTGTGACTAAGGATTTTTAATATTTTTTAAATCTCATTGTAACAATATAGTAGAAGTCTTGTATTAAATTTTCAAGTATTTTTACTCAACAAATAAAGTTTTATTGACATTCATAGAAATAAAAACTAATTAAATTGGAAACTGAAATTGTCTGTAAACTGCTCAAAACAAATCAAAATATTTTGAAAATTTTATCATGTATAGAAAATGAAAATATAAACAACCAGTGAAAATTTCATGTATTTACAGTCATTAGTTTTAAAGTTACACCAAAAACCAAAATCAATTTTCTCAAAAACAGATTTTGCGTAAAATCCCCGTTTTTTCTATTTTTCTTTGTTTT
>NW_021760860.1:0-655 GCF_005508785.2 Acyrthosiphon pisum
ATTTTAAAAAAAATACTTAGAAAAATTGAAAATTTCATTTGTCTATAAATAGCTCAAAAAAAGTCGAAACACTTTGAAAACTTAACCCTGTATAGACAACGCTAATATAAACATCTGTTGCAAATTTCAAGTGCTTACAATAATTATTTTTTGAGTTACAGTAAAATTAAGTTTTCGTTTTTGTCAAAAATTGGTTTTGCGTAAAAATTCGCGTTTTTCCGTTATTTTTTTAAGGTTTTTCCTGCCGCTTTTGAAAAGTATTGGGAAATTTTCACTTTTGACCCCCCAAAGTACCAACTAGATTCACTTTCCTTTCAGAAAAGGTACAACTTTTGAAAATCGAAGCATTTTTACTGCTCCAAAAGTTGTCGTCAGACACAAAAAAAAAAAAAAAAAAAAAAAAAAAAAAAAAAAAAAAAAAAAAACCACCCTCCTTTGTAAAATCAATACATCCATCACTTCGTTCAAAATCTAATATTTAAAAAATGGGGTTCAAAGAAAAAAGTGCAAAAAATGTTTTTTCCTAGTAGGGGTTCGATCTCTGGTCCCATATCACAAGAGCTCTCGGGACTCCAAAATCTTGAAAAATTGACTAACTATTATAACATAAAATATTCAAAGTTATTTTAGAAACTTCTTTTTACCACGAAATTAT
>NW_021760861.1:0-1179 GCF_005508785.2 Acyrthosiphon pisum
TATTAAATTTTCAAAGTTTTCTATCCAACCCAAAAATTTTTTATCGTTATTTTAAAAAAAAATACTTAGAAAAAATTGAAAATTTCATTTGTCTATAAATAGCTCAAAAAAAGTCGAAACACTTTGAAAATTTAACCCTGTATAGACAACGCTAATATAAACATCTGTTGCAAATTTCAAGTGCTTACAATAATTATTTTTTGAGTTACAGTAAAATTAAGTTTTCGTTTTTGTCAAAAATTGGTTTTGCGTAAAAATTCGCGTTTTTCCGTTATTTTTTTAAGGTTTTCCCTGCGGCTTTTGAAAAGTATTGGGAAATTTTCACTTTTGACCCCCCAAAGTACCAACTAGATTCACTTTCCTTTCAGAAAAGGTACAACTTTTGAAAATCGAAGCATTTTTACTGCTCCAAAAGTTGTCGTCAGACCCAAAAAAAAAAAAAAACAAAAAAAAAAAAAACACACATCATTGTAAAATCAATACATTCATCACTTCGTTCAGAATCTAAAAGAATTAAAAATTTAAAAAAAACACAAATTATTGTATAATAAGTAATGCTTAAAACAATAGTATTTTAACAATCGGAATATTTAACAATAACCCATTGCAATTATAGTACTGTATTAGGTATACCATATAGGTACCATAGACATTTGATAAGAAGGTTTCAAACAAGTTTTGTACCTCTATCAAAAATATAAAGTTCACCGGAAAGCCATACGCTATTTATAGCCATGAGATATTTATTAATTTTTTTTTTAACTAGGTATTAAATGCCATTATTTATACAATATTATGCTCAAGCCCGGATTAAGAGAAGGCAGGGGGGCCATGGCCCCCGGGCCTTGATACTTAAAATTTATTTAGGGGCCTTGGATTTGTCCATTACTTTTTTCGTTATAGATTATATAATACTGCATGTACCATCTAAAATAAATAGATAATAGATGATTATTTAGCTAGGAAAAAAGCTTGTAAATTATAAATAAAGTGATACATTATTCATTTTTATTACTATATACCTAATATCTATATATTATATTTATTATAAGAGGTACCTAATATTCAATAGTGTACCTACATTAATATTTTTTTTCTCGTAGAGGCCTCATTTAAAACTTTGGCCCCTGGGCCTCAAAATGTCTTAATCCGGGCTTGTGTATACTAGAGCTAGGCTGA
>NW_021760862.1:0-851 GCF_005508785.2 Acyrthosiphon pisum
TGCATTTTTGGGGACTCCAAAAAGAGATTTTGATGCCTCGTGAGGCTCATGTACACAGCAATAACTTGGAATTTTTAAATTAATATAAAAAGAAGTATGAAAATTTTATAATTAATTCACAATAACCACAATTATTATAATATCATGGTTAATAGAATTGGCGCGAATTAACATATCCTTTATCTCTTTTTATGTGTATGACTATTGCTATATTCTGTAGTATGTTTACAGTCTAACAGAATAGAATTCTATTTATTTTCTATTCTGTGGTATGGCTAAATTTTATAGTAAATAGTAAAATACCGTCTGGAATTATTATTGTTTTTGGCGCCAACATTTAGTGATAGGCCATGTTGGCACTGGAAGCGCTAGTATCCAGTGAGTAAAAACATTTATTTGATAAGAAACTTTTCAGCCGTAATGTACTGTGGGATTGTATGAATCGTCGCTCAACCATTCTATCTTAAACCGTGGTTATTACTTATTATCATCTTGTAATGATTAACTTTTATACTTTTATACAAATCGACTTAAAAATATATTTCAAATACCTACTCAATTTAGCTCAAATGACAATTATTAGTAATTTTATGGTTTAATATTTAAATTTTAAGTCTGTGGAGGAGTTAAGAGATAACTATTAATATATTTTAACTTTTACATTTTACTATTACTCTTGGTATTTAAAAAAATAATGTCTGACATTTTATTACACAAGATATAATAGAATGTTCTGATGATGAAAATTACGGTTTTAAACATAACCAGGTAATTATACACAAATATCATTACTTTTTATAAAATAAAATATTTATAGTTTGGTACCTAGTTTAATTTTGACTATGAAATTT
>NW_021760863.1:0-797 GCF_005508785.2 Acyrthosiphon pisum
ATTATATCATTGAATTCAAATTTAATACCATCCATTATACAGTGACCCACTTGTAACCTACTGTACAGCAGAGCGAAATCAACTTACCCACCTTTTTTTCTATAAATATCAATAAAGTTTTATCTGTTGGGCCAAAATGTGTAAGAAATTCATACAAGGCTCCTGATATGTATTTGTTACAATAGCAGTTGAAAAATATTAAATATACCTACATATGCACAGTTTTATTGTTATAAGCGTTTAAAGATTGATTACTTACAATAATTAGGTATTAAATTTAAAATTTGAAAATGATTTTGTAGCAGTTAAAAGCTTATAAAATGTTAAACTTTTACAGCTAAGGATTGAAAATTTGAACCCAGCTTCTACATAAGTAGGTTATTTTGTAAACAATAAATTTCAAAAATTTGAAAACGCAGTTTTTTTTATAGTCATTTTATGACCAAATTTGGACGAAGGTACATATTAAATAACCAAGAATAACGATTTTAGTTACTTGTTGTAAATTTATAATATTGATACTCATCGGCTACCGAATTAATAATAACTAATAAGCAGGGCTAGTGAGTTCATGCTGTAAAAAATGCCTAAATAAGTGTGCACTTTTGCACTAAATGCTGGAAAAATATGAATTAAAATATACCTTTAAAAGTTTAGAAATATGCATTAATATGCACTAAAACTCTAAAAATATGTAGTTTAAAAAATAAAAATACTAAGTAAGTTTTGGAATAACAATTAATGTCCATTCATATTATTAAAATTTTATTAAAAGTTATATTTTTATCATATAGATG
>NW_021760864.1:0-1033 GCF_005508785.2 Acyrthosiphon pisum
TAAACTAAATAATCACTTTCTGATGGGTGGTGGGGGGAAAAATAGGTAAAATAAGTACACAAATTAAAGGAAATAGGTACCTATCAGAATATACCTAGTTTAAAAGTCTTCATCAATTATGTGCATTGTCGATAGTTGAAGAATTTTAATAACAGCCACTGAAGCTTTTTGGTAATTGCATAATGTTTTTTCAAAGAAGTTTGTCTCTCCTCGTTGCTAATGGGAACGGGTATGACAACCTGTAAAACAATAATTTACATATTTAATTCAATTTGGTAATTAATATGACTATGATCAATTTTTAACAGTTTTTAATATAAGCATAAGCTAAAACATATACAATTGAACATTTAATACACTTTTAAATACAAAATAATTTCCAAATTGTTGATGAATTTAGATGAACTTTAAATGCTCATGAAAAATGGTTGCCATGTATCTCTTATATTTGTGAACAGATATTATAGAAACTATAACAGGATGCCCGTATTACATTTTCAAATTCTTTGACACTTTTTCTTGACAATAATATTAAAAACAAAACTAATCGATTATATAAAAATGTATTATCCCCATAACGAGCTCAAAAAGAGTGAAATTGTTTTAAAAATTGTATAGAAAATGCTAATAGGAACATTCGGACGAACAAATCATGTATCTACACCTAGGTATTTTATTAGTTACACCAAAAATAACAATATCGGCTTTTGTCAAAAATATAATCTTTTTGTTTTTCCCTACTCATTTGAAAACAACTGGGAACATTCAATCTTTACCTGTTTAACGCATCCAACTAGATGCACTTTCCCTTCAGAAAAGATACCAATGTCCAAACTAGTTCTGTGTTTCTTTGCAATATAAATATGTTGAAGCCCGCCGCGTTATTAAAATTGGATTCGTGCTCAGCAAAATTGTGTTACCTAAAAATTAAAACTTTGTTAAAAATATTATGTCAGTGTAGCATTTGGCTTCTATCTTTGGACAACGAGCAACGCGCAAATGTGAGTACAGTAGATCCAGTCTTGTAACGTTA
>NW_021760865.1:0-3454 GCF_005508785.2 Acyrthosiphon pisum
CGTGCCAGGACACGTTGAACAATTAATACAATAATTATTTAACGACGTCGCACGTTCGTCGTTGTCTTGAGTCGTGGATGAGAAAGATAAGGTGATAATTATAAACACTTTTAGACTTTTTAAAGATAACAATAATTTATATCTACCCGTATTTATGTGGGTTCTAACAATGACGTACTAGTGGCTTGATAGCTATATTCTAATATTACTTCCCTAGTAATGTCGAATTGCATAATTGTGGAACTAGGTAAAACAACTTGTTGTTTTCACCTCTGATCTACACTACCTGTTATATGCCTACATTACCTATTATAAATTATACTAAATGTATAATTTATTCTACATGATATTGTTTAATATCATATTATAGCTGTGGGTATTAATACATCCCTAATATTGCTGAATTTCATTAATGTGTGACTAGCTATAACAACTTGTTGTTTTCGCCTTTGGCCTACGTTTCCTGTTATTTAGGCTTACTTTATATTCCGTATTAATACCTACATTACTACAAATAAATTATACTGTATGTATAATTTATTTATTCTATATTATTTTATTTAAAACAAGACTATAGCTTTTGGGTTTACTACACTATTCATTGATTATGGCTCGACATAGAGTCAGACTTTAAACGTTAAACTTACATGTTATGATTTTTAATGATTACGTAAAACTAATATTTTGTTTTACTTTCACTTACAAACAAATGTTTGATATATGTGTACGTGTCTCTCTACACAACACTTTTATTTCACTTATTAGTTTTCCCTTTTGTCATTTGACTACTTTAGAACCATTATTTTGCTATGACTAAACATATTTTAAACTGCGCTCCTATTGTTTTAACTAATATCTGTTTGACAAATATGCTTACAATATAGTTTATTAAACAATTGACATTAAATATACAACTGTACTTTTTGATTTAATTATTACTTTATTACATAAGTACTTAAGTAACTCAAAGCCCTATGCTTTAACAACAGTTCCAGTTATTATTCATTTTTATATTTTGGAATAGGTACCACTTACTTTATTCGTTAAAAACTATTATGGGTAAAGTATGTTTACCTAAAAATATTTATACTTAACGAAGCAGAAAGTTGTATACTTAAATAAGTTTTATTACATTTCGAGCACTTTTCGCTGTAGGCGTATTGTCCGTTCGGGAATCGACTTTCACCCAAGATGACTGATAGCTAGACACTCACACTCAGAATCCGAATTTCCGATTTCAACACACACACTCAAGAACCGGACATACACACCCGGTGCATGGTCTGCGATCCGACGTAGTCGGATTGCCTACCTGAATAGCTACTTGCATACGAGTGACTTACACTCCCACTGCATCCGTTCGGTAATCGACTTTCACCCGAGATGACTCATAGCTAGACACTCAAACTCAGAATCCGAATTTCCGATTTCAACACACACACTCCAGAACCCGACATACACGCCCGGGGCGTCGTCTGCGATCCTCGGATTGCCTACCTGGCTGGCTGTGTCGTACGATCGACTTGAATCGCCTGGCTTACGACTAGACACTCTTCCATGTTCAAAAATTACCGCTTAACCAGTGCTGCCAACACGACAAAACTCAATACCCGACGACCCCACCTTCCCGCCGCAGGTCGGATAAAAAAAACCCAGCCCGAGGTGAAACGACAAAGATGCACCACCGCCCACACGGTCTTTCCGCCGCAGCGGGATGACAAACGCTGGAATCTAGTTATGTAATAAAATATGAAATTATAAAAAATATTATTTAAATTAAGAACATGACATTTTTTTAAAAATGTCGGTAGGTAACTATGTACATTATCTTATATTTCTACATTAATAATTATAATTCATTACACAGTATACAAGTTAACTATATACAATAGATATATCAAAAAAATAAAAAAAATGTGTTAAACGTACTTCAATACAACTACCTATATAAGAAGTCTTTCTTGTTATTAAATCGTTCATTTAGTTGTTGTATAAAGTCGTGTAATAGAGGTATATAAATTGAAATTCGAAAATATTCTTCGAGATCATTGGTTTTAATGTTGATACGTTTAGTTTGACGAGAATTAATTCTCGGTATAGCTATTTCATTATTAACTGATTCTAACATGGTTTTAGATTTATTAAATAAAATTTAATTAATAAAATTCTTCATTGGCGTTTTCTCGTTTTTTCATTAAAATTTCGGATATATTTTCAATATGTTCACATGCTTCGTAACAGTGTTGTGCTTAGATAATTTTGTTGTATCTAGATATAGATAAGATATATGAACTCAAAATATATCTAGATAGAGATAGATAATGATAAATTAAAATATATCTAGATATAGATACAGATAAAATCAATTTTATCTAGATGAAAATGAGATGATTTTTTATAAATGTTATTCTTAAAACATGATTTTGTTAAATTTAATTTTTTATATTAGGTTTGTAGAAAAAATTAATACAATTATGAGTTTATGACTATATATAATTTTAGTTTAAATTACTAATAACTATTTGTAAAATGTGTTAAATAATTAAAATTATCATTCCAACAACAATGTCAATACTTACTCCATTTTCTGAAAAGGAAGACTAGTTATGGTCTTGTGGATATAGAAGCCAACTGATGGCAGAATACATTGTATAAACTATAAAGGTATATAATTATTATTTATTAAACTATTATGTTGAATTATACATAAACATTTATTTATGATACATATCAAATAGATTTCTAACTAAAAAAAAAAAAAAACAATACTATACATAAATTTGTAAACATTTGAAAATTAAAATAATCATAAGGAAAAACAATTTTGATATTTAATATAATAACATAAATATTTACCTTTAGTCTGTTTAAAATAAAATAATATATCTAAAATACATTAATAATTATTAAGAAAAAAAATTACCAGTTTAAAATACAATTTTTTATTTTTTATGAACCTATTGCATGTTTCTACAACACAATCATTTTTCAAACGTTTTATCACTAAGGCGATTACGCCTTGAAGTTAAAACTTGTACTGCACCATTAAACAGTCTCTCGACAGGTGCAGATGAAGAAAGAGTTGTGTTATACTTAATAAATATTTTTTTAATTACTGGATAATTATTCAACATATCTAATTCTTTTTTTTTTGAATTCAAAAATTTTATTACCTGTACTTGTACATTTGATTCATTTTCTTGACTTAAGTCAATTTCATCACTATGGCATTCAGAAGAGTCATTTATTGAACGATGTGAGTATAAATTATCATAAAACTCTTTATCACTCGTACAATCACTTTCTTCATTTGCAGAGTGTAATGATATGCTCACATATCATTATAACAAATAAACTAAAATCTTACAGAATAATAAATAACGGCCAGACTGTCGTTCGTAGAATCGGGCATCCCTACAAACTATTGTCACCGACAAAAGGTCTTATTGCCGCC
>NW_021760865.1:4068-5787 GCF_005508785.2 Acyrthosiphon pisum
GAATTAAATATATTTATCGACAGGAGTCGTATTTATATTCTCTTATTTTTAAGTTATTACAAAGGTCTGGTTGTATAATAGTTAAAGTGGACATAGAATTACATTCTTCAATAAATATTTTCTTGCATAAATCTTTGTATCGAACAGGCACCCAATCCAATTTAAATTTTGGATGACTAATTGAAGAAATTATAAAATCTTTGCTCTTTGGATCATTTAGATAAAATAAAAAATTAAATCTCTTCTCTAGAGAATTTATAATTGTAAGACTTACAAGGTTACTTTAGGTCTTATAAGGTTTACAATATATTAACGGTTCAGATTGATTCAGTATCAATAACTTCCTTAACACTAATATAGTGGGAGCCACATATCCCAAGAAACTTTTTGTTTCACCTTGCAATTTGTCTAATGAAAAGGCCAATGGTTTCATAACCTTACAATATTCATTTAAGAACCCCCACTCATTATTTTTCAATTTGGGCAAATGTAACTGTTCAAATATTATTGCTATGTTTAGTTTGTGATATAAAATTTTTTGGGTTGCATCATATAATGAATTCAACCGAGTCACTACTGGAACTGGAAACTTGCACTTACAAATATCATACACTTTATCAGATGCTGCGGTACTTCGACTTGCTAAATTCCAAAAATTTGACAATTTAGAAAAAGTAGATTTGGATATTTTGTTATAATTGTTATCAGAAATTTTTGAAATGTCACTAGCTGCCATTAAATTTAACGTGTGAGCACAACAAAGCATATGTTTTGGTAGACAAAATGTACCATCGTTCTTTGAGTTTGATTCAGAAGTTAAAAACAAGTTATTGAATTCTACATTTTCTAACTCAAAATTTGAACAGTCTGATCCACTATCAGAATTTGAAGTAACTGAACTGTTTTCATCAAAATTACCTAAATTGTTCATTGTTTCTTTATGAGCAATATTTGGAGAAGTAGAGTACACCCTAAATGCTTTTCCAAAGTTTGCAGCATTGTCCGTAACAATATGGGTTATTTTTGAATGTTCAATGTCATATATTTGTGTAATTTTTGATATAACGTCAGCAATGTTTTGATAGTTGTGGCTTCCCTTAATACGTTTGCAACCAAGGACATATGAATGCCGAACATATGTTTTTTCATCAATGAAGTGACATGTCATTCCTAGAAATAAATCAAAATAACATATTCAGTAATTTAAAAAATACTAGAGAGATTGTCTCATTCGTTATTACAGAATAGGAACAAAGTCATTAAAACATAGTCATTTGGACTTTGGGATAATTGGAGAAAAAAAATATATGTAAATCAATAAATAAAATTATTTTCATTGAAATTTAAAATAATGCATTATTATAATAATATAATAGATCAATATCAAAATATATTAAGAAAAGTAGTTCTGCTGGTTTATTTATATTTATAAATTATAAAACCATTGATATTATGTTTATAATACAAATAAAACATATAGTATTGTATCATATCGAACCTAACCAATTATTATTTAATATTACGTATTACCCAAAGACAAGTATATAAAAATATTTATATAGGTACATTTTAGATTCTGAGCGGAACGATGAATGTATTGATTTTACAATGATGTGTGTTTTTTTTTTTATTTTTTTTATTTTTTTTTGTGTCTGTCTTCACCTTTTAGGACAGTAAAACTGCTTCGATTTTCTTCAACAGTAACTTTTATGATGGAAA
>NW_021760866.1:0-818 GCF_005508785.2 Acyrthosiphon pisum
TTTTGAGCTCTTTATGGACATTTTAATTTTCCATTTTTTTTTAGTTTTTTTTCTAAAAATATCAATAAAATTTTATTTGTTGGATAAAAAAGCTTGAAAATTTAATAGAAGGCTCCTAGTTTATTGTTTCAAAGGCAAATGAAAAATATTAAAAATCGTTAGTCACAGTTTTTTTTTATAAGCATTTAAAGTTCAAAAAATGACAAAATATGGAAAAATCACGAAAATTTGCAAATTATTTCGAGTTAGAAATTCATAAAAATTTTTCTTTTTAAATCTAAGATATGAAAATGTAATACAAGATTCCTTATAAGATTATCTACCTTTATTAAACAAAAAATATCTATAAGAAAGTCAAATTAAATTTTTATGATCATTTGAAATTCAAATTTTTACAACAATGGATATTCACTCGATTTCTCATGTAGCGATTTCCTTATTTTGTTGTAATTCAAAAACGAATAACTGCAGATACATGAAAATTTTACTGAATGTTTATATTAGCATTTCCTATACACCATAAAATTTTGAAAATTATTTGATTCTTTTTGAGCTGTGTACAGACATGGTCAGTTTTCAATTTTTTTTAGTTTTTTTTTCTATAAATATCAATAAAGTTTTATCTGTTAAGCCAAAAAGTATATAAATTTAATACAAAGCTCCTGATATATTGTTACAATATCAGTTGAAAAATATTAAAAAAACATAGGCACAATTTTTTTTTATAAGCATTTAAGATCAAATTTTGACAAAATTTATCAAATTTTAATTTGAAAAATTATTTTGTAGTTAAAAATTTATAAAATGTTCAATTTTTG
>NW_021760867.1:0-815 GCF_005508785.2 Acyrthosiphon pisum
ATTCCTAATAAAATAAATAACATATAGATACATAATATATTAACCAATAAAATACATAAAAACATATAACTGTAGTGTATAATATATAGGTATTTATATGAAAAAAACGCGAAAAAAATGCAAAAACCTGCACGAAACCAAATGAGCAATCCACCTATATAGCGGATAGAGTGGTATGTGCCGTCGCGTGTCCAGTGCTCTTTTTTGTGTAAAATGTGTAATGTTTAAAACGGTGTTGAAGTGTCTAGCTAATCAGCCATCTCAAGTCAAAATCAATTAAATTTCAAGTTAGCCACCTAGGTAGGCAATCCGAATTAGTTGGATCGCAGTCAATGTGCAACAGCAAATCAGGTAGACAATCCACCTGCGGTGGATTGCTGACCCGATGACGAACGGCTATAAGTGAGAACACATCACACAACGGCTGAGACACAATTGAGCATAAAACACCATTTTTGCGATACGATTGAGCAAAATTGTCGGTGTATCAAAGAAAATCGGTATAAAAAAAAAAACCTACACGATTAAGCATAAAAAACTCTACAACGTTGCCATTTTCCATTTTAAACTATATTATAATATTATACAAAAACATTTATTTAAATAATCATAATAATTCAAAATATAACATATAAAATGTTCTTTCATAGTCTATGAAATAGTCACATTTCATAAATCTGTTTAATAATAATAATAATAACAATAATAATAGTAGTTATGAAAATAATAAAATCAAATAAACTATATAGTATGAATTAAAAACTGCATCGTTTATAAGTCAAGAATACTACAGAGTATGGGTGATCGAACACTGA
>NW_021760868.1:0-1330 GCF_005508785.2 Acyrthosiphon pisum
TAAACAAAGCGTTAGAAATTAAAATCCGATTTTTAGCGTTTTTTCGTAATTTTTCGGTGGTTTTTCCGTGGCATTAAATAACTATTGAGAAAATCAGAAAATAACTTCTCTAAAGTACCATCTTGATCGAATTTGCTAAAAGATAAGGTACTATATGTTGAAATCGAAGCACTCCTTCTGAAAGAAATTTTGTATACAGGAACAGGATATAAAAAAAAAAATAAAAATAAACACCATTATAAAAACAATAGCTTCCTCGCTGCGCTCAGAATCTAAAATAGTAGATAAGAAAATCCATTTTATATGACATTGTCGACGCGCGCCGAGTCGGCGGCAGTCAGCAATGGAGATGTTGGTATTGTGTTTTAATGTTTTAATGTTTTTCTAACTTTTCATAATAACTTCTATTTTCATGAAATAATTACAATTTAAACATGAATAAATAAATTATTTCAGACTATTTTTTTAATAAATCCTTAATAATCAGAAATCAAAATTAACCGAAAATAACCGAAATTAACCGGTATTTTTCAAAACCGGTATTAACCGGTTCTAGAACCCTTATATTTTTTTAGAAAACCGAAACAAAATCGGAACCCTTAAACAAATTAATTTAATAACTAGAACCAGAACCAGAACCGAAACACCCAACAGGTTCCAATCCCTGCCTTTATGTAGAAAAAATTATTTTTGTTAGTTATTTTTAAATATAGTAGTAGGTTACAAATAAATAATGATAATAATAAATTACATATAACTATATAAGTCTTTATGTTATACTTATAAAGAAATATTAAAAAATATATAAGTTGTATAAAATACTAAAATGTACAAATGAATATGTAATATTAATAAAAATAATTTTTGTTGTCAATAAAATATAGAAATCTATGATAATAACTACAATTCCTGTCATAATTCATTTTTTTTACTCACTTTTGTTAGCACTGTTTAGGTTAGGTTGCTGGTTCACCACTTTTTAAAGTAGTTATTTGAAACCAACTTAACAAAATCATTGTGTATTATATTTAACTTTTTTTTGGTCGAAAAGTGAATCGACCGAAAAGGAAAGGGTACGTTTTTGGTCGTATTAAGATGTTCGTATTAAGATGTCCGCACGCAACTAACTGACTGTGTACGATCAAATGTCTATTTTGATTGATATACGGCACCCACAATTTCGTTATGAAATCTTTTTTCGTTGTTGGTAAAGTATAGTGTTATACTCAATAGTCAAATTATTATAACGTATGTTTGTGTATACACGGATGATTAATAATAAGAAATTCATCAATAATATCACAATTTTTTTTTTGGTCCTGGGGGGGGG
>NW_021760869.1:0-838 GCF_005508785.2 Acyrthosiphon pisum
ATTCTCATTGGTTCCCCAAACATCTGTTCACAGTTATACAGCACTGTTCAAAATGTGAACCACATACACTGTGTGCTGTTTTATAAACACGTGCACGTCTCCGTTGACACATGAGGCGATCCATATACAAAGCCGTTAATTGTCACTATGGTGGGCGGTGCGGTGGAGGAAGTTCTTTGTGCAGCTCTTTCTTATGTTATGACTTACGGCCGTTAAAAAGGCCTGTTTATAGGTATATATAACTTATATATACAGGGTGATTGATTAAGCGTAAAACACTCATTATCTCAAAAAGTATTCACTTTTTTCAAATTTTTTTTTTTTCAAAATTTTAGATCTATGCTGCTCTAGAATTATATATTTTTTTTATATTTTTCACCCTTATATTTATTAGGTAAACCACCATCAACTTTTGATTTTCAAATGGCAACCCATACTAAAAATTTCATAATTTAGTAAGGCTTTTTTTCTCATGAATTATCACGTTTAAATTTTCATTTTTCATTTATCCGTTGACGAGATACAACTCCTCGAAGTTGGGGTTAGTGTTTGTGTGTAAATGCGTTATACCTAGTCAGTACTGCAGACCGCAGTAATTAGGATTCTTGTGCTCCAGCGTAAAAAATAATAAACTATTCAAATCAATTCAGTAAGTACAATAGTTAAGCCTAAGTTGTGCCCCAAAATACCCCACTATGTTGCACAGTTCTCCCCCACGCTAATAGCGCCACTGGTCATGATATTATTGATATACTTATCGCTTATAAAGACCAGAAGTTACAGTAATAAATTCGATACCGAAGATATGGTGATAAATGATTATCAGTGTACCTACCTA
>NW_021760870.1:0-846 GCF_005508785.2 Acyrthosiphon pisum
TTTTTTTCACGCCTCCCTCAAAGAATATTCAATAAAATAGGTTAAAAATTGTTCAATGTATAATATTTATTAGTTTTAAATTTAAATTTTGATGACAAAAAAAACAGTAAACTTAATATTTTATTCTATACAAAATAATTAATGCGAACAATGTGCTTGTTTTTCGTTTATTAATTTTTCAAAATTAGGAATTAATGTAGTTACTGCAACACGCATTTCTTTTTCCACATTGAGTTTGGACCGATATTTTGATTTTAATACAGCTTCAGCTGAAAATCCTGCTTCACATAAATACGAAGTGGCAAATGGTACTTATATATGTAACGTTGACTACTTTTATAACTATTTCATGTACACAATTTAAAGAGCAACTTATATTTTGTGACGCTAAAGCCTCTCGATGAATAAGACAATGAGTCCATATCATTTCTGGAACTTTTTGTCGAATTAAAGCCTGAAGTCCACCGTACTGACCAGACATAGCTCGAGCTCCATCTGTACACACGCCTAAACAGTTTTCCCATTTAATATTATTATGATCCATAAAATTATTAGTGATATCAAATAGGTCTTTAGCTTTAGTACCACTTAATATAGATTTACAAAATAATAATTCTTCTATAATATCTACCCTATCCATAAACCGAACATAACATATTAAATATGTGTCTTTATTATTATCGGTTGCTTCATCAAGCTGAATCGCGAAATTTTTATTTCTTAATTTATCATAAGCTGATCATTTATATTATCTGAGATATCTTGAATTCGCCGACTAATGGTATTATTCGACAAAGGTATATTTTTAAGTTGGGTTTGCTACAGAATCTCCTATCAGAGTAGAAA
>NW_021760871.1:0-2784 GCF_005508785.2 Acyrthosiphon pisum
ATACACTAAAAAATTGTTAAATATACATGCATTTATACAAAGAATATCTCATGAGTATATGCATTTATACATTTACGATAACCCATGAAATATGCAAAAATATGCAAAATAAGATTTCGTATATGAACTATAAATAAGTAAATGTATATACCTACTGTATTTTAAGAATTATTTGTAATAATTAAAATAATAAAGTGGCTTAGTGGATGTCGCTCTGCTGTACAGTAGGTTACAAGTGGGTCAATGTATAAAGGATTGTATAAAACTTGAATTCAATGATATTATATCATTGTATAAGAAAAACAATTCTGAACGGAGACGGTTCGTCAGTCTGGATATTGTTATTATTTATTATATCCTGTAAGTTTAATTTATATTATAATAGGTTTTACTATTTTTTTTTCGTTTCTACTTTCTATAGTGATAGACAAAGCGCTAGAAATTAAAATCCCATTTTTAGCAGTTTTTCGTAATTTGTCGGTGGTTTTTCCTATGGCATTAAATAATTATTGAGAAAATCGAAAAATGGTTTTCTAAATACCATCTTGATCCAATTTGCTAAAAGATAAGGTACTATAAATTGAAATGGAAGCACTTCTTCTGGTAGATATTTTGTATACAGGCTATATAAAAAAAAAAAATACCATTTTAAAACCACTAGCTTCCTCACTCCGCTCAGAATCTCAAAGTACTATAGATTATATTTTAATCAATCAATATCTGAATAAACGAGAAATATTTGATAAAGAAAAAATAAATAGAGCTAAGAGTGATTATAAAAATACATTTCATAATAATATCCAATTTGAGGTACCTATAAAGAAAAATGGCGAGAAGCAAAATATGTATTTGGCTTAGTAGATTAATATGGTATTGACTTTGTTTACAAGTAGGTACTTATAGACTATAGTTGGTATATGGTATCAAGAACCATAATTGCAGTATTCATTGGATCTTGAGATTTATAAAATAGGTACTTATAAAGTTATAACTGAAATATATATAAAGATTAAAAGATAAATATTTACTTTTAATTTATGTGAATAACGAAAAACCAAACTTATGCACCTATGTATATAATATCTATATTGTGCATAAATAATATTAATAAAATAAAATATGTTCATACTTATAATATTGAATCGTAATTAAATTAAACTCTGACATCATAACACATTAAAATGTTAAATATTAATACACTTTATATTCGTTTTATATAAAATCTACTAGCACTACACAATTTTATTTTTCATAAACCAAAAGTTTTTTATTCTGATAAAAAAAACTTTACTATGAGGTTCAATACGTGATAAAAGCAAAGTTTTTTTTTATCAATGGTAAATATATTGAACCATTTCAATTAGATTGTGAGAGTAACAACTTACAAAATAAACTGGAAAAAACCATAAAAAAAAGTTTAAAACCGGGAATTTATGCAACAACAATTTTTGAAAAAATGATTTTGATTTTTGTTTTAGTTCGTAAAGAAGAAACGACAGAGCTCTGTCAGAGTCTAGACTTTATGAAGCTATTGCTTCAATTTTATTTCATGTATCATGATATATTATAGAGATTTCAACGGAATTAATAATGTCTTAAGTTTGGTAATATAATATTACTATAATATCGTATTAGGTACCGATATAATTATTAGTAACATTTTTGATTCCGTACTCAATGTTCATGACTAGTTTGGATATTTTAGCACTAAAATTTGAATACATAATATTTTAAAATAGGTACATGGAATGAATTTGAGTTCCGACTAGATGTTGTTCGTGTGACCATAAGGGAAGTCACATAGAACATTAACCATAGGTAATATTAAATAAATATGAAATATTGTTCTATTATTTAATATATCACTATACATACGACATTTATGATTTAATTAATATTTAAAAACATAGTTTTAGAAATACTTGAAAAATTATTTTATTTTATTTGACACTTATATGTCATTCAATAACATCAAATGTGCCGCAAATGGCCACCCCTCCTCTAAACCTAAAAACTTTTTTTTTTATTGATCTCAAAAACCCAGAATCTGAGGCCATTAGTTACAGTAATTACAATTTTTTAGGTGTGTTTATCATCGGTTCGATTCATAGCAAAGTGCAAAAAAAATGTGTGTGATTCTTCGCAGTCACCATTTTCCCGTGCTGTCGTCCGATTGCGTCATCCGGTTTCCAACTAGGTCCCACTCCACTGGGAGTGAAGACCGCACATGTCTCCTCTTGGAGAAGGGGGGTAGTATCATGCATATAGTGATATATACATAGATAAATAAATCACATGATCTCCCTACTACCCACTTGTGATAAGCATTGTCAAAGACCTTGAGGTCGTTACAATGAACAAATATAGAAAAAAAAAAAAAAAGGTGTGTTTATAGGGATGATACATTGGATTTATAGTAATGGGGTGTTGGGATGATGTCAGCGCACCATTTGTTTTCTCTCTTTGGCCTACGCGCAACATAGAAAAACGCATTAACGCAGAATAATTTTTTCTATGTTTTTTATGTTATCTTAGAGTAAAATCACCCATTACAAAAAAGATAGAGAATAATATTTTTGAGGGAATGACATATCGATTTTATATTTTATTGTTATTTGACCTTGTATTTGACTTTCAAAATAAACAAAAAAAGTATGCATTTAAATTATGTTTAAATTGTTTTGAGACATATTTAGACAAATCGATACCTATGCCATTCTCTCAAAAAATATTATTTTCTATATTTTTGTAATCCAAAAACAAAAACAAAATCAATTTTGTCAA
>NW_021760872.1:0-2184 GCF_005508785.2 Acyrthosiphon pisum
TGGATATTTGGTGTCCTAAAAGTTCAATTTTTTTGGGCAAATATCGTGCATTTGGCTGTTTTTAATGAAAATCCAAATTGGTTTATAATTTCGAATACTTTTCTTAAATTGTGTAGAGCTGTTTCAAAGTTGTGTCCGAAGGTGGCTAGGTCGTCAATGAATATGATAACTGATTTATAAAGATAATCTGAAAAGGCTTTATTGAGTTCTCTTTGAAATATTGCACTTGAGTTTTTGAAGCCTTGTGGCAATCTAGTGAATGTCATTAGGCCATGAACTGTAGTGAAAGCTAGCATGTATTGATCCTGTTCCCTTACCGGGATTTGGAAAAATCCGCTGTTTAAATCCAAAGTTGTGAAGAATTTTGAGCCTTCTAAGCTGCGGAATAAATCTATTGTTCTAGGTAATGGGTATTGGTCTGATTCTATTATGTTGTTAAGTTCTTTGTATGAAACGACTAATCTGTAACTGTTTTTTTCCTTTTTTCTTACTAGGAATGCAGGTGAGGCAAAATTTGATTTTGTGTGCTTGACTATGTTTGCTGTTATTAGCTTATCCAATTGAGATTTAAGTTCTTGTCTTTGGGAAGGGGAAATTCTATGTGGTGGGTTGAATTTTGGTTCTTTGGCGTTTGGTTTGATTTTTATGTGACAGGGTTGCACTTTCGCTGGTTTTATGTGTGTTGTGTCAGTAGAAAATATATGTATGAATTGTTTTAATAATTCTACTGTTTGTTGGTGTTGTTCTGGAGTTATATTATTGGATATGTTGATTTGAGTTCCTTCTTTGTCATATACTTTTTCCCTGTCATTGGTTATAATTGTGTTTATAGTTTGGATTTCCATGTTTTGATTTGTTTTATTGTTTATCATTATTTCTAATTCCAATCTGTTTTTTATGTGTTCTATGGAAATGTAGTTTTCCGTATATATTATTTTTTGTGGGATTTTGTTTGATTTGGATTTGTTTTTTATTAGTGTGCCGGGGCACCAGTGTGTTCCATTGTTTAGATTATACAGTACTATGGGGGGTCTGAATCCTGATCCATATACGTATCCATCTTTGGTTTTATCTGAATATATGTAAGTGTCAAATCCATAGTGATTTGCAATGCTACTTAGTTGGTCATCATGCCACCAGTAGTTGGGTAATTCCGATAATCCTAGTAAGTCCATTATATTGGCTAGGGCTATTATCTTCTTAGGTTTGTTATCATTTATTGCGTTGGTTAAAGCGTATAGTCCGCAATTCCCATCGGACAGTACGTTTTCTCCCATGTGGTATTTGGAAAATATTTTGATAAATTGGGGGTATTGGATGTCAATCTCATTATTTGTATTAGTTATGCGATTGTATGTGTTCTTTATGTTGGATATTATGTTTGGTTTCTTGTATTTGGGTGTGTAGCATATTAGTAAGTGTATTTCTGTCTTGTTGAATATTTCAAATATCATATATTTAATTGTATCCCATATTAGTTCATTGTTTGTTATGTTATTCACGCATATGGCTATGTTTTCGTATCCTTCTGTTATGGCGGTGTTTTTTAGATTGTAGAAGGTATCGAAAATGTCTATATAGGATGTGGGCGTGTTATATTTCTCTTTGGATATTAGATAGTGTATAGTTCTTTGTTCTGTGTCAATTGTCGTTATTTCACCTGGTATTAGTTCTAGGCTGTCGAGTATATAAGAAATGTTTCCATATTTCTGTGTTAGTTTATTTAATAGGTCTGTATTGTGTTGAAGGTCGGCCGAGATTGTGTGTGCTATCGAGTATTTGGGTGTTCAGTATATCTATATCGGTTTCGGTTATATTTGTTGATAGCATTATCTTATGTTCTATATTGTCGATGTGGTTTTCGATTTGTGTAAATCTATTATTCATTATCTTGGTTTTGATGTTCTTGTTTAAAGTTATTCTTTTTTTAGTATAATCCTGATTTTGCTTTATTGGTGGCTAGAAATTCATATCCTAGTATTATGGTGCTGCTTAGATTTTTTATCACGCACACTGGAATTTTAAATATTGTGTTTTCGATTTTTAGGTTTATGGATGTAGTTCCTATAAATTGTAGTGGTGTTTTGTCTGGCCCTGATAATTGATATTTATTAGATGGGCTTATTAGTCTGTGATCAATTAGATCTGAACGGATGCAATTGATATTTGCTCCGGAGTCTATGG
>NW_021760873.1:0-791 GCF_005508785.2 Acyrthosiphon pisum
GGTATATCAGTCTATGTATTAGACATATAATATATACTTATCTATGGTATTAAAAAAAAATTGACCTATAATAGGTACTTATAATAAATTCCAAATTAATCATATCATAATATCTATTAGGTACTTATAAGTTATAACGCGTTATACATCAACAAAAAACCGTGGTAAAATCATAGATATATAATAGTATACTTTAGAAGTTTCAAGTACCCACGAATAATATTATACAATCACAACAAAATAACTAAAATAGTTATCCTAGGTTTTTAATATGTAATTTCGTCCAAATTTGTACTTAAAATGACTATAAAAATAAACTGTGTAAATGTATTTTTTAAATTTTTTGGTAACAGAATTAATTACTTATGTGGAATCTTGTTTATAATTTTTAATTCTTAGATACAAAAATTGAACATTTTATACATTTTTAACTACAAAATAATTTTTCAAATTAAAATTTGATAAATTTTGTCAAAATTTGATATTTAAATGCTTATAAAAAAAAATTGTGCCTATGTTTTTTTAATATTTTTCAACTGATATTGTAACAATATATCAGGAGCTTTGTATTAAATTTATACACTTTTTGGCCCAACAGATAAAACTTTATTGATATTTATAGAAAAAAAAACTAAAAAAATTGAAAACTGAAAATGTCCGTAAACAGCTCAAAAAGAGTCAAAATATTTTCAAAATTGTATGGTGTATAGGAAATGCTAATATAAACATTCAGTAAAATTTTCATGTATCTGCAGTTATTCGTTTTTGAATTACACAAAATAACGGAAATC
>NW_021760874.1:0-800 GCF_005508785.2 Acyrthosiphon pisum
CATTAGGGAAAAATGATTATTAATAATATTATTGAGTCATTTAAAAACATAGTCAAAATAAAGTATTTTAAAGGTGTAATGGTGGTAGGGGGTGTGGGGGGAGCCCCCCACGGGCCATATAACGGTTTACCTTTTGTAGCACCCCCAAGATTTGAACTCTAGTTGCGCCACTGATATCTATAGATAATGTTTCTCCTCCATGAGAAAATTAACCTGCTACGTATGTCTGAATACCGAATCTGTGATATAAACCAAAAATAATATGCGCAATATCAACAAAGAAAATACTCAACTCAATCGATCGTCATATACTCATATTTTGTAATAATATGCAGTGCCGCAACTACATAATAAGTGGCCCGTGTGCGATATTATTTTTGGGCCCGTTCCCAAATTCATTTTTATTGTATGTATTATATAATATTGTTTCGATATTATTCTTGGTATAACACAACATTTTAATAGTTTATAAATAAACACTAATTAGCAATAACATTACTTTTATGGCACGTCGTCACTCGACAACCCGAGTATCAGTTGTTCTTCTGAAAATTCGACAAACAACAAGTAACAACCCATAGACGCGATAAAAATAGATTTTATGGAAATATTAATAGTACCTACTAAGAAAGTATGAAACGTTGATACTTGATTACATCTTGATCCCCACCTTTTTCTAACATAGTACACACCACATACGTGATTCTATCTAGTACCATTTGATTTTATAATATACTAAAACTTACCATTCTATTTTAACATACTTAATCTAATAAGTAATATTAGTATACCTACAACTA
>NW_021760875.1:0-741 GCF_005508785.2 Acyrthosiphon pisum
TAATAAATAATGACATGTAATTGGCTTTTCACTTGAGTATAATAGATAACTAACCTAACCTATATACATGACCGTACCTGTAGAAGGGGTTAAAAGTAAACCCCCCCCCCCCCCAAAAAAAAAAAAAAAAATTAAATTAAATTAATGTTTAATTAATTGAATAAATATTTTTTTTTATATTATAACTTATAAGATTCTGATTTTCATATTTTTCATTAGGGTTTCGTAACCCTGATGACAACATATTTTTTTTTCTATTATAATGATAATAATTGACAAGATCTCGGATCAGAATGTTGGGGCATCCCGTTAAAATAAAACCAAAATTAAAATAATATTTACTAAAGACTAAGGTAAATGTACCGTATATTTATTAAAATTATTTATAGAAATCTTTGTTTTGTTGATAAAAATGTACAATAATTAATAATATTGTACCATCATATTATTATTGTATGGTTGATACAGTGAATATGAGATAGTACTTTTTGGTTATCACTAATTTATTTTATCTTATAGATAGAACCTTTTGGTTTTAACATTATTCTCAAGAATCAAAAGGTGCTATCTAGATCGCTATCAAATAACAAAAGTGTAAATTTGATCGATTTAGCACCTTTTAGTTCTGGATAATTCCTTAAATAATGAACTTAAAAAGTTGGATGTGAGTTTGGATTATAGACCATTGACCAATAAACCCATTTATATCAAAAAGTGCATTTTCGAAAAAATCGATTTAGC
>NW_021760876.1:0-2383 GCF_005508785.2 Acyrthosiphon pisum
ATTTTTGCATATTTTGGCAAAATTCAAAATTTATTGCATATTGAAGTGAACATTTAAAAAAATGTATAAAATAATATTTTGTTAAGTAGAAAAATTAAAACTAAATGTTATAGTCACCAAATAATAATTTATATATATTATATATATTTATAACATTATAAGATAAATAAATAATCGATTACGACGTAAACTTAATCGCTTTTTCTGTGTCGGTAGGTTATCGACATACCACTGGGCACTCGGTTACATCGTTTGTCGTTGTCTGTAAATAGTGAATATGCCGAAACATGAAATGCATATGATTATTAATTTTAATAATAAATTAAGTTGTCTTTGGGTCTCAGTGCAAGGGGTCTTTATATATTATTATAATTATTTTCTCGGATCGCCCGACGCGCGCATGCGCATTGCGCCAGCTGCAGCGAAATATTATATTATTAGTTAGGCATATTGTTAATCGGCGGGTATGTCATTTATACGCGTAAGTATACCTATTAAATTCAGTTGTTATAATTTTAAATTTTAAAGAAAACCGTAGTTACTGACCGAAAACGGTGACGCCCATAAATCTCGAAGATATTGCATCTGTGGCTACTACACTGTGCCTACATGAGAGTATAGAATAATAATAATAATAATATACTATACGGAATATAATGCGACCGCCGCCAGTGGCGGTGCAGGGGTAGCTACAAGCAGCAGGTGGGTATACGATTATGTATAATATATCGAGTGATTTATTTAACACAAGAGTACAGGACACTCGCCTTGCTAAAAAATTATCAATGTTTTTGAAAATATTTTCGGTAAACGTGCAGTATTCCATCTACGGCTCTATACTTTGTTGGTGTAGTATGCTACGGTATGTACCGTAAAAAGTTACTTACTACTTACAACTAACAAAAAATGTTTACGGGTGTAAACCGTTTTAATCTTACCGATTAAGACAATTTGTCGAACTTGTCTACCTGCTTTATGTATTACTGATGATCATTATTGTAAAGTATTTTGATACGTTATATATTGACATATTGTTCTGCATAACATAACTTTATAGTAAGTTATGCTGTGTTTACGTTATCCCAGACAACTTCAAGTAAATTGCCGATAATTGTCACGTTGTGTTTTAATAATTCACATCTACCAATCTTTTTTAGTAGACGGTCTAACAAATCTGCTGATTCTCAAAACGAGGTTGAAGGACACAACACAGACTAAAATAATTGAATATCTATTATGGTGGGAATTGGTGGATATTTATCGGATATTTAGCAGTATAATTGCTATTTATTTCTTATACCAATATTATATTGTAATAAAATAATTATCAATACAATTTTATTTGTAGGGTAAAAAATCTTATAAATTAAATACAGGACGCCTATTATATTGTTCCGTCAATGCCGTTTAAAAAATATTAAAAATCCTTAGTCATAGTTCTTTTTTTATGAGCATTTAAAGTTCAAATATTGACGAAAAAAGTAAAATTCACGAAAATGTGCAAATCATTTTGTATTAAAAATTCATAAAAAATTTTCTTTTTAAATCTAAGATTTAAGAAAATTTAATACAAGATTCCACAAGCGAATTAAATTGAATTTTTATGAACGTTTACGTCTAGTCGACAAACCTTAATGTATAATATATTAAAACCGTCTGCATATATTATTTTTAGCATGCTTAGTCAGCACTTACTTATTATTATTTTTATTTGTATTTATAATTATTTATTATTTATTACACTTACTTATTCGCTGCTTTCGTCTGCAAATTTCGTATTTATTTTTACATTAAATATGAAATTGTGTATATTGTAGGTAGTAAAAATATTTCTATAGGTCTATTCACTGGCCACCTGGTGGTTTCAGAGACGAGGCGATCATTCGATAACATTGCGGTCGTTTTCTTTTGACCCCAGTGAAATAAAAATATTATATAATCTGTATAGCCAGCATATATTGTTGTGTCCATTATACAGGGTGGACATTTAGGCTTCTATTACTGATTATATAATTAACGTATTATGCAAATAATCAAATTCTGATTTTTGGAATATTAATTTTTAAAAAATTGAGATATTTCGCGTTAAAAATGTAATAAAAAATTATACTTATAATAAAAAAAACAATATTAAAAATAAAAATGTGGCGGGCATGCTTATGAAATGACCCTATATAGAAATGCACACAATTATTACAGCCGGTCTTCGACTGTAGTACTGCTTTTAAACATTGTACGTAGGGTTTGCCTATACCCGAATTTCTATGGCTTATAAACTGTTGCGGCGCGTGTTTCAATGTCAATTACATTTTATTATCTTCGTGCGTAAATGAAATCCATTATGAGGGTGCATAATAATAATTAACTTACCGTATATGCATAA
>NW_021760876.1:3737-4871 GCF_005508785.2 Acyrthosiphon pisum
TACGACCAATAATATAATGCTTTATTATTACAAGTTCAAATACAGAATTACTATGAACACTGTCGTAAGCTTGTTAGACTACGACGAGAGCTGACTATCTTCTAAGTAATGGTAGGCGTATTTATGCGGTTTCTAACAATGACGTATTCGTGGCGTGATCACTATATATTCTAATATTACTTCCCTAGTAATGTCGAATTGCATTATTGTGGGACTAGGTAAAACTAATTGTTTTTTTCACCCCTGATCCACGCTTCACGTTGTTTAGGCTTATTTCACGTTGCTTATTAACACCTACATGACATCATTACCCACTATAAATTATACTAAATGTATAGTTTATTCTACGTCATAATATTATAGGTGTGGGTATTACGACATCTCCAATATGGTTGAATTGCAATGGTGGGCAAGTTAATGAAAATAATTAACTGTGGAAAGTTAAGCTAATCCTATTAAATTACCTTCAGCTAAGTTAAAAGTTAACAAAAAAATAAAATTTAACTAGTTAAGTTAAAAGTTAAGATGGAAAATAAAATTAACTTAACTCAGTTAAAAAAAAGTTAATTTTTTTTTAAATTCATAATATTCATAATTCATCAATTGTCCTAGTATTTTGATTTGTACGGACATTTACCAAGACGCTTAGCACTGTGCAAACATAAAACCTCAAATTATTATTATATTTCATTGTTAGCAGATACTTATAAGTTATAGGTTACCTTATAAACTTTAAACTATACTAAACTTGTTAGAGTCTAGAGAAGATATTAATTATTAGTAGTAGTACACATTTTACTGTAAGTCTTTTATCCTAGTTAGACTTATTATATTTAGTACAATTATAATAGTCTATTATTAAAATAAAATCAATGAATAATGATAATAGTATAATACCTACCAAAAATTGTTTCCATATTTATTTCGAAAATGTTATTTTCTAATCTCATACGTTTGCTTGTATTTATAACGAATACGGCAATAAAAAATTATAATTTATAAATATCTCAGACGTTTTTTTGTTTTGTCCATTGGAATTATTGTCGTATTTACCAGAACCAGTATATTATGTTATTGATATAATGATTTTCATTTTAAGACTATGATATTTAGTTTTAAACTTGTTTTTAGGAA
>NW_021760877.1:0-697 GCF_005508785.2 Acyrthosiphon pisum
TGTCATTTGACTTAACTGTTTATTTGTATAACTTTGATCACTGCTTAAGAACTATTCTTTTGCTATGACTGCGCTCCTATTGTTTTAACTAATATCTTTTTGACAAATATGCTTACAATATAGTTTATTAAACAATTGACATTAAATATACAACTGTACTTTTTTATTTAGTTATTACTTTATTACATTAGTACTTAAGTAACTCAAAGCCCTGTGCTTTAACAACAGTTCCAGTTATTATTCATTTTTATATTGTTCAAATTTTGGAATAGTTACCACTTACTTTATTCGTTAAAAACTATTATGGGTAAAGTATGTTTACTTAAAAATATTTATACTTAACGAACATAAAGTTGTATACTTAAATAAGTTTTATTAAATTTCGAGCACTTTTCACTGTAGGCGTATTGTTCGTTCGGGAATCGACTTTCACCCGAAATGACTGATAGCTAGACACTCAAACTCAGAATCCGAATTTCCGATTTCAACATACAAATTCAAGAACCGGACATACACGCCCGGTGCATGGTCTGCGATCCGACGTAGTCGGATTGCCTACCTGACTAGCTACTTACATACGAGCGACTTACACTCATACTGCATCCGATCCACCGCAGACGAATTTGTCCGTTCGGGAATCGACTTTCACCCGAGATGACTAATTTGCTAGACACTCACACTCAGAATCCGAATTTCC
>NW_021760878.1:0-893 GCF_005508785.2 Acyrthosiphon pisum
ACTTCGTTTGATTGCCCTTCACTATTCATTGTATTCATAATTGATATTTTTTGCATTTAAGTTGGTTTTGTTAGCCTGCTATTTAACGTTTGTTTCTTTTTTGTAGAGTGGAAACGTTGTTGATCAATATTTTTGTGGCTGGGCAAGTTAGTTAAATTTGAAAAATGAGGGCCAGAGGAACTTGTAGAATCAATCTGGCCATGTTGTAAGATCTTCATTAATTCATCTAACTTTTTAATACCTTTTAATTTTGCTTCATATGTTGCAGTGCTGGCAATTTCTATTGTTGCATTAATTAAAGCTGTAAAGCGAGTCGAAATGGAAACTGATTCTTTTTGATCTATTGATGTTATTTGAGATCCTTGGACAACATGATTGCTGTGCTCTTCAAAGACTGACGTTGCTCTATCTTCATCAATATTTATTGCAATATCTTTTTTCTCAGATACTCTTATGCAGGCATGCACATGTTTACAAAAGTTTTCTTTGATCTTATAATCTACACATGTGCATGTAAATTTATGGACACAAATATGAAAACTAGGACATGCCAAAGGACATCCCATGCAATTTTCCTAATTATTGAATGAAACAGTATAAGGATTTTTATCTGGCGTTTTCGACTGTACGAGCCATGTGTTATTGTCAATTTTTTGGATTTTACTGCTTTCAATATTAATACTTCGGAGATGACTGTGTGCTATTATTTTGTTCCATTCGAAAAGTAGGTTTGTTTTTAATCATTCGTATAGTCCTTTCAAACATCATATCCCTAGCAAAACGCATAAGTAAACTAATGCACTTGTCAACTCTTCTATTTTGTTTACCGTGCATATAACAATATTTTAATTTATTGTGCATTGCTTCCAGGTACATGTTTGTATTGCATTCTA
>NW_021760879.1:0-699 GCF_005508785.2 Acyrthosiphon pisum
AATGATATAATATCACTGTATAAGAAAAACGATTCTGAGCGGAGACGGTATATCAGTCTATGTATTAGACATATAATATATACTTATCTATGGTATTAAAAAAAAATTGACCTATAATAGGTACCTATAATAAATTCCAAATTAATCATATCATAATATCTATTAGGTACTTATAAGTTATAACACGTTATACATCAACAAAAAACCGTGGTAAAATCATAGATATATAATAGTATACTTTAGAAGTTTCAAGTACCCACGAATAATATTATACAATCACAACAAAATAACTAAAATAGTTATCCTAGGTTTTTAATATGTAATTTCGTCCAAATTTGTACTTAAAATGACTATAAAAATAAACTGTGTAAATGTATTTTTTAAATTTTTTGGTAACAGAATTAATTACTTATGTGGAATCTTGTTTTAAATTTTTAATTCTTAGATACAAAAATTGAACATTTTATAAATTTTTAACTACAAAATAATTTTTCAAATTAAAATTTGATACATTTTGTCAAAATTTGATCTTTAAATGCTTATAAAAAAAAATTGTGCCTATGTTTTTTTAATATTTTTCAATTGATATTGTAACAATATATCAGGAGCTTTGTATAAATTTATACTCTTTTTGGCCCAACAGATAAACTTTTTTGATATTTATAGAAAAAAAAAACTAAAAAAATTTGAAAACTGACC
>NW_021760880.1:0-1295 GCF_005508785.2 Acyrthosiphon pisum
ATTTGCACATTTTCATGATTTTTCTGTATTTTGTCAAAATTTGAATTTTAAACTTTTGTCCAGTTCGGCCGTAACGCTCAGCATGAATGCACGTACGCCGCGTTGTCCGTTGTTTCGCTCCGTTATCGCTGTGTGCCCTCGCTAATAATGTTTATTATTATTGTCATTATTAATTATCTACTTCTATTAAAATATTTATAATATTAGATTATTATGAATAAAGGCACCCGCAATGCGGGCCCCGTTCCGTCACGCGCACACCCAATCCGTCTAAGAGACATTTGTCTAATTCGTCGCTATCGCCGAATCTTGCCGACAAAAAATCGAAAGTTTTTATTTCACCAAACCGTTTCACCGTACTTGCCACAAACGACTCCACCGACAAATCAGCTGCAACCACGTCCTCATCCAATCCGACGGATGTTCCTTTAGTGAGCCAACCTCACACTGATCACGTCAGGGATCCCTCGATTCCACCTATCTTCGTCAAAAACATAGTGGAATTCTCCGCCTTCAAATCCGAATTGATCGACATCACCAGTCCGAATGGTTTCACCTGCATGGCGTCCTCGTCATACCTCAAGGTTCAACCTCTTAGCCGCATCTACTATAATAGTATCTTGAAACATTTACACGAAATTGATTACAGTTTCCACACATACACCCCAGTCACCTCCGCATCTACAGGTGTGCCATAAGAAACCTGCACCACTCCACGTTAGTGCCCGATATAATTAATGCGTTGGCCGAATTAGGTCACAGTGTCAAATTTGTTCACAACGTCAAAAACAAAGATAAAAGCCCCCTTCCTCTATTCTTTATAGAGGTTAAACCTCAAGACAAATAACAACGACATTCTGGGCATCTCTTCGCTTCTCAATACAAAAGTTTCTATCGAAAAACCACACATCAAAAAAAGAGGTCCTCCTCAATGTCACAATTTTCAAGATTATGGACACACGAAAAAAAATTGTCATCACCACCCAAGATGCGTCAAATGTGGGGAAGACCATCACACGGAGGACTGCACCAAAGACCGCAGCAGTCCTGCCAAATGCGCCTTGTGCTCCAAGGAACACACCACCAATTACAAGGGCTGCCCGGTATTCAAGGCCGCTTTCAAAAAAGCCTATCCAAGAGTCCCTCGGAAAGGCCCGATTTCCAATCCTCATCCAACCACACACAAATCATACGCAGAAGCCACCAGAATCAAAGTTCACATCCCGATCAAGTTGGCGAAATTTTTTCTAGTTTAATTTCTAATTTGAGCTCACTAATCAATCCCCTCATCTCCC
>NW_021760881.1:0-1090 GCF_005508785.2 Acyrthosiphon pisum
CGTTCTGCGATTGAGCATTTAATAACAGTGTATGAACTGCTAATGTTTAATTTTATATTTTTTCATTAAATCTTGAAATTGAGTATTATAAAATTCTGTACCATTATCTGTCTGTAAAAATGTTGGATTAGCTTTTTTCAATATACTTAACATTCCTTTTGTACATTCTTTCGCTGATTTATTTTTCAACGGTTCTACAAATACATATTTGCTATATGTATCTATAACAACTAATATGAATTTAAAACCATAATTTTTTTTAGAATGAGATTGCATATCCATTAAATCAGCTTGCCAGAGGTCGTCAATAAACCGTGTTACCACACTGCGCCTAGGAAATATTTTTCTCGCTGGTCGATGTAGCTCATTAGCTATACACTCTAAGGTCGTCATTATACTATAATATTTCTCTCACGTAGTTCTTCTAATATAGATATAATTTCATTATTAACACCAGTATTACCAACACTTTGCGATGATGTCAAAAGATTTAATCTAGTTACTAGCTCATTCGGATCGTCATAATAAACTAAATGGGTTTGGGGTAAGACATCTTTATATAAACCAGAACCTTCCTTATCAGTCTGAGGTGTTGAAGTAAAACTAAACATATTTTCAACTTCGGGTTCTATAACCATAGAACTGTTGGCTAGAGGATTAAAATTAAATGGTTCATATGTTATAGTTGTATTATTATTAACATTAATACGTTTAGAGCTCGATAAATGTTTGTTAATTGGTGTTAAGTTTAATCGTGGAGTTTTAATTTTAGCTATTTCTTCGTTTAACTGTTTTTCCTCATTTTTCATTCGTTCGTACAGAGGTTTTATAACTTGCCCCCATTTAAAGTATCCTGAGGTTTTAGGTTTTCCATATGCTTTTAAATGAACACGTGATGTTTTCAAAATGTCATAATAAGATTCTATATCTTCTAGGGTGTAATTTTTTGGTACTTTCTCACTTAATAAGGACCATAGTCCTTCAGTCCATTTATAGTATTTATTAAGCAACTGTAAGTTACCATGATTAAAAGTCACTGAGTGATCTCCGATTTTGTATAAGCCACTAGTTTTATCATAATACATACCAT
>NW_021760882.1:0-820 GCF_005508785.2 Acyrthosiphon pisum
TTTCAGTTTTCAATAAGGGGGGCAAAGGTTTTGACCGGCCCGAATGGGTAAAAAAAAACTGCTCGCCTCGATCGCAACCACATATTAACTGCTTACATTTTTTTATGGTACCCTTTTTATCAACTAGGTAACATCATTTTTAAATAAAAGGTAGCAGATATTTTAGAAAACAATTGTATACCTATATCAGTTAAAAGTCTACAAACTATTATATGGCAATATTTATATTGAAAAACAATAATATTAGTAGTTTATTATAGGATATCTTCTTTTTTTTTATTTTTGAAAATATGTATCAACTGCATTATCTATAAATCAATTTTACCCGATTCATCACTTATAGCCTATACTCTATTACTCTTATATTGGTATACGATATATTTACAAATTAATATTATCTTAAATAATAATAGGTACCTATATATTTTTTTTTATTGCTTGCTTTCTGGCGCAGCCGCTCAAGTTTTGTCTGTTTATTAAACACACCAGAAATTATTTTCGATTCTTGAGCAGTTTACGGTAATTTTATATTTTTAGCCACACCACCTATTTATTTTTTTTAAGTCATATTTTGCCCAAATTAAAAAATTAATGTAAACACGCGTCACGAAAAAAATAAATTTCAGCTAAAGTAACACAATAGGTACCTACACAGAATAGTTGAATCATACACGACTGTCGCAGTTAACTGAAGTCCGTGATCAATGATAGTTATTAATAAGAGTGCCAATCGGTTGTTGTTTTTAGAATTTGTATTAGTTTAAGATTTTAGAAATTAAACTATACTAGATTATGATACTAATTATTATTATTGTTGTCC
>NW_021760883.1:0-1703 GCF_005508785.2 Acyrthosiphon pisum
TATACCTTTGAAAGCATTTTTTCATCTAAATTCAGAATGTATAAAAAATAATATTAATTTTTTTCCGAAAATGTTATTTGCTGATTTCGAAAAAGCAATTCACTCGGCCGCATTATTTGTTTTGCCATCTGTCGAATTAAAAGGATGCCGATTCCATTTAGGCCAGAGTTGGTGGAGAAAAATTTAAGCTCTAGGTTTGAGTAATGAATATAATCTAAATTCAGAAATAAGCAATTACCTAAAAATATTTTTATACCTTTTTATAATTTGTATACCTTTTGTATACTTTGTCTCCCTTTTTTGAAACCTGAAGATGTAGAAAACTGTTATACCGATGATATAGTATCAATTTTACCACAGAATAAAAAAGTAGAAACATTTACAGATTATATTTTAAACACATATATTATAACCCCCGATTGTGACTTTCCTCCTTCTTTATGGGCAATGTATTCGGGATCAATTACAAGGACAACAAATAGCTGTGAAGCTTTCCATTCAAAATTGAACGGTATGTTTTATTCTGCTCATCCAAATATCTATAAATTTATTGATGTACTTAAAAACGTACAAAAAGATACTTACATAAAAATTCGCAGCAGTAATCAAATAAAGAAAATAAGACGTGAAATATGTGAAAAACAAGAATTTTTAAGAAATCAAATGATGAAATACGACGTTAACGAAATTATACGTTTTGATTATACTGTATCGTTCAAATTTTTACCGAGCCGTAAATAATATTACAATAACATGTGATAACTATAACCGTATAACCTAACTTATATTTTTTGAAATTTTTTTTATTATATTAATTTTATTAATTATTATTTTTATATTTAACGACGAAAACAATATTTTTTGATGTACATAATTACGAAACGACATAAAAAAATATTTTTAACCTATACCTTTAGCAATATAATATTTAATTTTGCTATTGACAGTCCTAAGTCTGTATTAAATGGGAAGGAAAATAATGTATTTATATCGGACGCAATTAGTATAGTTGTTAAATATTATCGGGACGCAATTCGTATGAAAAAGGGATCTTGGGACGCAATTCGTTTGCTGCGATAAAAATATATAATGGGTATCAAAGTTACCCCATTCTAATTAAAATTTAAAACTAATGTAATGCAGTTAGTTATAGTATTAGGATTAAGGGGGGTGTGGGGGACAAATTCAATCACCTCCTAAATTCACACCCAATGTGTGCCTATGGGGTTACACCAATAACCAAAATCGATTTTGCATAAAAATTTCGGTTTTTCCTTAATTTTTCTTTTGTTTTCACTTTTACTTTTGGCCCTCCAATTACCAACTAGATTCAGTTTCCTATCAGAAAAGATACTGTTGAAGTAAATCCAAGCACTTTTTCTGTACTAAAAGATGATGACACACAAAAAAAACACACATCATTGTATCAATAGGTACATTCATCGCTCCGCTCAGAATATAAAATGATTTTATAGTTAAAAATGTATAAAATGTTTAAATTTTATAGCCAAGGACAGGGACTGGAACCGGAATCCATTTTTTACAATGCTTAGAACCGGAATTAGAACCGGAACCCCATTTTAATTAATAATAAGTTTTCCGGTTCTTTTAGGTTCTTATCGGTTCTAAGAAAAAGTCCTGTATTTCGAATAATTGAATATTTTATTTAAATTGGATTTTGTTGTAATCAAATAATTATTTTT
>NW_021760884.1:0-7875 GCF_005508785.2 Acyrthosiphon pisum
TTTGTGTTCCACCTTATACCTATAATACCTACTACCGTTTTAAAGTGATATGTTATCGTCTTTAGACTTGCCTGAGTGTACGTGATTACGACAAAATTACAAAAATATCTTGTCGCGAGTTTGGAATATTATATAATAATATTATGTGCATGCCCCAAACAATAATAATTTTTTACAGTCACCTATCGTTTGCGCTGGTCAGCCAGACCTATCAGAGTTATCAGTGGCGGCACGAGGATAGTTCGGTGAGTCTGCGCAGTCTGCAGTATGTGAGTAATTTTTTTTTAAGCAAGTGGGACGCGGGTGGATTTTAGATAAAAAATAAGTGCATTAGATTTTGTTGACTTAAGTGTTAAGTTTAAATACGTTAGCAAAAGCCTAACCTTATAGCTTGATTTACTTATATTATATGACACACCAAATAAATATAAGAGAGAGTGATTGTTTTATATCAATCAATGGGCTGGTGGGGGGGTGGATAAAATAACTGTTGGTTTGCGCCGCCACTGATACGTAAACAACGCATGTAAACTAAAATTTCTCAAGTCACATTTTTGAGGAAACGTGATTTTATGTTTTACATTTTCTTAAACAATGGTGCATTGGGTATAATTCAATAGGTACTTCATAATATTAAGATAGTATGATAATATTATGTGCTTTCTTATGTAAATTTACCCTAGTAATACAATGGAATATAAATAAAATATATGATAAAATTACTATTTTTAATGACAATATTATCATAGGTATACTTTTTACATTGATCCTTATTATTGGTATAATTTATAGTAACTTGATTCACAAGCAAGAACTCCGTAAGTAAGAATCTTATTTAATTATTTAATAATATAATAATTTTACTGTAGCGTTTTACATTCATTTTTATAATTTAAAAATATTTGTAAATTTCATATTAAGCTAAAATGCCAAGACCTTCTACAATATTTATTGCTCATTTATTTTTTCTGTTCTGCTTTTTAACGTTTAAAATTTAAACGTTGCCCATAATATTGTTTTTGTTGAGCAATGTTTCCGACTTACGGGGGCACGTTTGAGAGATTGAATTTTCGCTGATTGACTTTAGCTTGTTTCCACATTTGTCGGCATTTCGGCTCAGGGGGGCAGTAATATATCATAATATATTATTATATTTGCACAACGTACCCGGCTGGCGGCGGTGGACCAGACTAAAATCAAATTTAATAGAGCCCATCCGTCCCTTGGCCTGCTGCTATTATAGGTTTAACAATAATATTATTATCATATTCACATGCTCTGCTCGCTGTGTGCAATGCTCCAATGCACCCATTGTAGTCTCATGCGCGAAATCAGATTAACGCATGTGTGCGGCCGGACGACAGAGCTGTCGGACCAGCCTGGTCGCGACATTATGATAATTATAATAAATTAAGCATAATACATACGGTGTAATTACCTAGGTGCATCCGTACACGTACAGTTCATATATTATATTAAATGACGTGTGCGTGTGTGTTGGTGGTAGGGCCAACCACAACCTCACTGCCAGTTTTAAGCCGCTATAATTATGTACCGTTTTTCGACAGTTTAAATCATTTATAATCATATATTATGATGTTTTTTGTTTTTTTTTTTCAATTAGCATTTAAAAGAAATAATAATATTTTTTGTTGTATATTCATACACACGATTCTGTACAATACTATTGTAATCAATTTTTCGCCATTACTTAACTATTTCATCCACTCCAATACCACATTAAACAATCCTAAACACGCATATATGGCGTGTGTATTTATCCTGTAGTGTGGAGTTGTGAGAGGGATAAATACAACTGAAAGGTATACTCTACAACTGTTATAAAAATGCGTTCAATACAATATAATATTTGCTATACAAAGTACACATTTTGTTTTTAATGTTTTTCATTGCCAATGTCCAATAGCTTTCTTGTTCAAATGACATCATCTTATTTCTAAGTTTAATTCTTAAACCAACTGTCGTGCCGTAAACCAATAACGAAAAATCTAAAAAAATCTATAACGTACTGCTTAGAACCTACCCATTTCACCACCCCTTGCCCCCTCAAAACTACGCTACTTTCACTATTATCTATGAACGCACCACCAAATCGATGTGCGCTAGTTCGTAGATGATTTAAACCACCAACCACATTACGTGTGCTCCGCGTATATTATAGTATTTTAATATTAGACGTAGTATATTGATATATACCCAGACTTTCACTTCACGTGTGATAAGTATTTGCATATTTATGTTTTATTATTTTCTCCGAACACTCGAAGCACGTTTTCCCGCCGTGTTTGATTTTCTGTTTTTAGCCACACTGGTTCACCCGATGAGATGGACTTGAGATGACCTGCTTCCGGCTGTGGACAAAAATAGTCGAACGGAAGATGACTGCAAAACTTATTTCAAATTAGTTTGTATAACTCACCGTCAAAATATTTCAAAAACATCTATCATAGCTGATATCTATATTTTAATCAAAATTATTGAAATATTATAGGATGGTAGATAAGAAATATATGTAGATGATATAAATTATACACGATACGTGTGTTCATTAAAACGATAAATATATTTTACAGATCGTGAATGATACAACCCTACCCATCCATGATAAAGTCACGGTTATTTTGAAAATCCGCTGATTATTTTTTTGACGTCAGTCCAATATCAAAAATATTTACAATTTAGTGTTGTGGCCTCTATAATATTAAAAATAAAATACGTTCATGTACGCCTATAAGGGGCCGGAGTGGCGCAGTGGTCACACAGTTGACTTACGACTCACACAGTCATCGGTTCGATTCATAGCAAAGTGCAAAAAAAATGTGTGTGATTCTACGCAGTCACCATTTTCCCGTGCTGTCGTCCGATTGCGTCATCCGGTTTCCAACTAGGTCCCACTCCACTGGGAGTGAAGACCGCACATGTCTCCTCTTGGAGAAGGGGGGTAGTATCATGCATATAGTGATATATACATAGATAAATAGATCACATGATCTCCCTACTACCCACTTGTGATAAGCATTGTCAAAGACCTTGAGGTCGTTACAATGAACAAATATAGAAAAAAAAAAAAAAAAAAAAAAAAATGTACGCCTATGTCGTACATATTTGTCAGTTAAATTGTAAAAAAAAATTAACTCAAAGGAAACACACTCATTTCCAAAGGTATATGATAAGATGTGATGCAGTAAAATCAGACAGAAATATTCCTTATATGAGATCGTGATAAGAAATGATGCACCTCAAATCTATAGTCTGACAAAAAAAGGAAAATCCATAATATCCAACGAACGAGGTGCTGACTTGTTAAAACAAACAGCTCTTTGAAAAACACAATGTAAAAAATGTTCCCCACGATCGTCCAGATCATAGAAATTTAAGTCCTATAGATGTCGTGTATAAAATATATTTAAATGTTATTTTGCACGCATAGTGCGCTCAGTCATTAAACTGGACGAGGATGGGAAGGCAAGACCATACTTATTCCACCAATATGATCTCACCAGAGAACATTATTGAGTCTTGTATTTTTAAAGAAGCATAAAGCTCGTGTGAAAAATCCTAAAAAACTTACTGTTTAGAAAGTTGCTATTCAATGTGCGATCGAGGTCAAATATTCGACGTTAAAAAGATACAGAGACCCTATGATTGAATAGCACGAAAAAGCCAGACAGGCGCCATTCTTGTTTTTAATGCTAAATAATTAAATGTTTCGAAGAATAAAATGTTGTAAATTTTTTTTGAAAATGTCAAGGACTTTTGGTTTCAAAATGTTGTACTAAATTATTTCAATTCAGAGTTTAAGAATATTTGTTAAATCTTCAAAAGCCGATTTGAATTCTCAATAACTTTAACCTGTCGTTGGTCACGTCTCTTTTTTGTACTACTTTGGTCTCGTATCGAGCGATTCTCTAACTTTTTTTCAATATGTCATGATGTCTTTTAAACTAATATGTTTTAAACCAAAACACATTTATTATGTAATTTGTATCAACTATTATATATTCTGTTATATGCACATATAAACTATTTATATTTCAGTTTTTATATTTTCTTTTACACGTACTATTAGTAAAACATTTTTATTTTTTATTTCTATTTTTAGATTAAATGTATCTGATAAGGTATAGAATAATAACTAGGCAATAAACTTATATAAAAGACAGCGGTGAGTAAAATAATATCGTAGTGAGAGAATCTCTTACTACGCGACCAACGACGGGTTAACATCGTACATATTATGTTGTATTGGAAAAATGTACAGACTTCTCAAATATAACTTAATTAGTTGACAATTAAATATTGACATATTCTAATAAATTGTCTCGTCATTAGCATGGCAAAAAAAATACTTAGTTATCACACATATTTAAACACCACACCCCGCTCAAATATTTCTTCACTTCGTCACCATAGTAGAAATATTCTCCGCTATTGATATTGAATGACATTAAGATTTTATAATTATAAAATTTGACCGATCAAAAGGGTAGAAATACGTCGAAAGCCGAATGTGGATAATACAACCGTGATCATAATGAATTCACTTTTTTCATGTGTGATGATACTCTATTTTGTCATGGTTTTCAGCCAATCAGGAATGCATATTTTGATGGTGAAAAACTCTTTGCTGACTTATTTTTTTTCAAATAATTACGATGAATTCCGATAAGTAAATGAAAATTAAATACCGATAAGTCTATATTATTTAAATTTAATTTCTTTTTGCGTGAAAAGCAAAGAAAAAAATCACGACCCACCTATTGTATAATGACTGTGTTATTTTTCAGCGGTAAAAATGTAATAAATATTTTCATAAGTATGTCCTGTATATAATATAATATGATCTAAAAAAATATTAAAAATAATATATTCAGCTTATTTTTGGCCCTAAAAATATATAAAATTACACAGCGACTTCAATTTTTTCGTGTGAGTATATCATATAATATACAAATATTATGGTGTGAGGGTGCACATACATTACAGTACGTGACTTATATAATCCTGTACAATACACGTGGAAAGAGAGAGAGAGAGAGAGAGAGAGAGAGAGAGATACTGAAATATAAGGATTGGGTCACGTATAGAATCATTAATCGCTGTTTTTATTTTTTTTACGCCAAGTCAAAGTAATTCGCGGGAAAAAGAGAACAATACCAATTAGTGAATCGGAATGAACTTGGTATAAAAAAAAAAATAATTAAAGTTTCTCCGTCGGTTGTGGTTGAAAGAAAAACAGAAGAAAAGAAAAAAACTTTAAGCAAAACAATATGTAACGTCGTCGTGGTGTAAAAACAAAACCGTCCGATCCGGTAAGTGCACTCCATCGCCGTTGTATTTATAACGAAAATATAGTAATCGCTCGTCACTGCAGAGTTTAAAAAACTCGATTTATTTCGCTGACCGGGCATACTATAATAGTGCTCGGCTATATATTTTACAGTGTATAATACCACAACCGTAACAACGGAAGAGAAATAAAAATTCAAAAAGTTATCAATATCATTACTGGCACAAAATATCGTTAGTAAATTTTTATAAAAGCTTTGTAAACAAATGGTTTTAGTTAAAAATAAAATTTGGAGTGATGTTAAATCGAACTATTTGAAGATTTCGAACAGTGAGGTGGACATTTTCTTGTTTTTGGAAGAAAATGGTCCATTCCATTTTTAACTCTCTCCAGTCCATATATGCTTGAAGACCTTAAGATTCGATCGTGACGAAAAATATAATATAATTCAATATTTAAGAATCCATTCATATTGCGATAATAATGAATAGGTACATCCGATATTCCATTTATATCAATTTCTACAGGAATCATTTGTTATAACTAATTATAAGTCAGGAAACAGAAATCCGGGATTTCGATGCGTTGATTGTTTTGGATTTTAAGTTGTAACAACTCGAGTCATATTGCTCATGACCCGAGAGTCATGTGGTCGAGTAAGGTCGCCAATCACGAACCGAGACCCCAAAAGGGTCGGAGCACCGTGGATTTTTTATATCTATAAGGCTAGGAACGAGGAAATCCTAACAATAATAAGGAAAGATAAACATAACATACTACGCGTAGATAAAAAAAAAATCATTATATTGTTTAAGGTGGGCGCCGAGAAAGCCACCGGCATAAAACTCGGACAAAATAAATAAAAATGTCACACACTGTAATAATAACATAAACCAGCCATATTGGAAACACTAATAATAATTATTAATAAGGATACCAGCCACGGTGATAAATATATAATAATTTACAAATTTGAGTACGTTACCACTTACCACCATGATCCTATCATAAGTGCCGTCCGAGGGCACTACGGCGATCGCGGTGCACTACTCCTCCGGCGTTGTGCTTGCACCGGTGTAGGGAAAATAAGTGTCGTCCGTCGGCTGAGTCGGCCACAAACGCACGAAAAAGACGACGAGTGACAGAAACAGTGGGAGTGGGAAGACAGAGCGAGAGCAGGTGGACACGTAAATTAATCGGCCGATATCCCTAAACACGTATTTAGTCGGCGTGGCCCAGACCATGGAGACGAAAGAGGAGAGCTTATGTACGTTGTCGCACCGGCAGGTGTTGTCGTTGATTGGCGGACTTTGACCCACGGGACAAAGTCGGCTGTCGCACGCACACGCAACATTTGTATCACTACAGCCTATGTGTACAAATAATATGGTCAAATAGTCATACAACTCTGATCGTCACAAAGTGAAGCTTTTTTTTGTCTGCCATCGCCTTTTAAAGAAGTGAAAATACTTCAGTTTTAAAATTGTGGGTTCTAGTAGAAAATTAGACCTATACTCCATGCCACGAGAGGAGTAATCCGTTTCCCGACCAAATCGTGGTCGAATCTGCGCATCCCCCACCTATTCGACATGTCAATATTGCTCGATCACGACCGTCAACGGTCGGGAACGTTATATAGTAATACTATTAGTATGTGTCATGTTGTAAAGTGGGGGAAAACGGAACGGTCGCTGCCATCAGTCTGCATGCGCGTAGCGGATTACTTCTCTTGTGGCACGGAGTATAGTTAGTACACGGATCAAAAATAAAACTTCCCGGTGCTTTTCAAAATAATGAGTAACCGCAGTAGTAATTTAAAATGTTCACCAAATATTTATATCAACGTTTTCTAGATATTATAAAATATTCAAAGTGTAAATTTGGAAAGTTGAATACAAGTTTCTACACTCGTAGGAATTCCTATAAAATATAGAAAATACATATTATTGTAAGGCAGTAAGCGTAGTTTCAAGTTCTTGATATGAATGGATGTTTGATGTAAATACGAAAAAAAACTATTTTTATTTTGGTTTATGATTTGGTTTGTGATTCTAAAAATATTAACCGAAGATACTTAAAATATTCCAGTATCGATAAAATTATCGTCTTTCACACACAGTTAATTTTTTCAAATATTTCAAATATTTTAAGCTATTTATATAATTAAAACACGATCCATATATATACCATTTACGATAGATAAGTATAATGGACTTATAAATTATAACAGACTGGACATTAATGAGTTAAAAAGTTAAACACTTAATTCGATTTTAACTTTTTAACTTAACTAGTTATTTTTTGCTTTTCTTTTACTTAACTATTAACTTACTAAATTTCTTTTTTAATTAACGTGAAATTAACGAATTAATTTTTCGTTTTAAGAATTAAGTTAAGTTAATTTAGAAATTTGGAGCAGACCACTCATTCAATAATTTCTGATAACTACCCTGACCAACACGAACATTTTGTAATCCAGCTTTAGGTCTGTAAATTCCAGACGGCACCGTTGATTCGGACGATTCGCGATGTTTCCGTGTGCCGAGTTTGAAAACGGTCCAATC
>NW_021760885.1:0-936 GCF_005508785.2 Acyrthosiphon pisum
TTTAGGAAATCTAGGAAGTCTAGGAATTCTAATAGAATTCTTTAGCAAGTCTGGGAAGTCTAGGAATTCCAATGGAATTCTTTAGGAAGTCTTTGGAAGTCTTTAAAACAGGAATTCTGGTGTACAAAATATTCATTCGCGAATGACCCCCCGATAATTTGTATACAGGCTGTAACAGGAAGACCTGACAAAAAAAATAAAATATGATGCTACTTAAACGTACCTATGACAAAAATTGTAAAAATTCTATTGTTGGTAAATAATTTAAGAAATATAGGTACTCATGTCAAGAAATTTCGAAAAATACTATTTTGAAATAAGTTATTATATTCTAAATAGATTTACTCAAAAAAAAAAATACATCTACCATAAAAAATTCTAAAAAATAAATTAGGTAGGTACTTGACTGAGATTAATGTTTTTACCGGGGTTTTTACCAACAACATTTTTCTTATAATTAGATTTACTGGGGGGGTAAACCACGAATGGAAGTAGGTGTACAAATATTAGGAAGTACGTGGAAGTACAAGGAAGTACAAGGAAATACATGGAAGTACAAGGAAGTACAAGGAAGTACAAGGAAGTATATGGAAATACACGGAAGTACAAGGAAGTACATGGAAGTAGTTGGAAGTACATGGAAGTACATGGAAGTACAAGGAAGTATGTGGTCATGTGGAGGTATGTGTGGAAATATTCACGTAAACAAAACCTCATATTTTAGTTGGTGGCAATATTCCGATGATGCCAGAGAGGCACCGTTTAACGTACATTAATTACACACACACACGCAAATTTTAGGTTTAATTATTGTTATGAACGGAGGGGGGAATAATACAAAAGTTGCCTCTCTAAAAAATACAACCAAAACCACCACTGCTTTCCTAGTCATATTTTGATGATTAGCGCGTGTTGCTACATGCCCTCGCGTGCTGC
>NW_021760886.1:0-939 GCF_005508785.2 Acyrthosiphon pisum
ATTTACAAAACGTACACATTAGCAGATGAAACCAAATGATTTTTGAAAATTTTGGTTAGCGATATCTCAGGTTCAAAAACATTTGTATTGAGTAACTGCGAGCATTCGAGATAAGAATAGGATTGAAATGAAAAAAAAAAAGTTTTCTATTTTGAACGAGATTGCAAACAAGATATCCCCACGAGTAAAATTCAATCGATATCATTATACCTCAAATTTTTAAAACAATTTAAATCGTTAAAAAATATAGTTTTATAAGTTTTTAAATCGTTATACCATGTCCATATTATGCACAGTTGAAACAAAACCCGAAAACCCGTACCTATTTGAATAATAAACAAAAACGTTATAGTACATACGCTTTGGTGAGCGGTTGTTTGGATAGGTGTAATACGCGCATAACAACGATAAGTATTCAATTCTGTACATTTTATATCGTTTTGTATAGTAACTGTGTATAGTTTTTACATTTTTGAACAACACCCGCATATATTAAGAGTTCGGACGTACGTCGAGCACTATAGCTTACATTTTGAAAATGAATTGCATTTAACCTGATCGATAAAAATTAGATTTTGACAATTGCAGAATAACCGCAGAGCAATATAATGATAATAGTTGTCGGACAATTGAATTTCTAATAAATATAATGTAAAAAAAATATAATAATATTAATATAATAATATTTAATGCAGTCATATAATTAGTGACATAATTCCTAATCTATAATGGCTAACGATCCGTCACCCAGTTGTGATATATTATTATATAGTTTTACATAGTACCTCTATTATAGGTCTGTGCAATGTACCATACTGACATATTTTGATAAGATAACTGCAGGTAGATTCGTATTTATGGGGTCCAGAGCGATAGGCACGTCCTTTGGGTCCATGAGCCCACAAATGTGGCACGTACGGACCCCTCTACTCCACCCCT
>NW_021760889.1:0-909 GCF_005508785.2 Acyrthosiphon pisum
TACTATGTTAGGTAGGTATAAATGTATAATAATATATTTTACGAATCATGAAAAAGGCGGGAAATAAGCTCCTATAATGTTGATTAGCATACCGATTATTAATTTCTCGTTTTGAATACCTAGATAGCGCAAGTGTTGTTAAGAACTCGAAGCCCCCCGTACTCCGCTCATTGTATACATTAAGGAGGATTTACCTCTCACACCCTCCAACCTTATCGTTTCCAGTCCTGTACATCTTAGTTCGTGCCACGGCTATAGATAAGGTGTCGTCACTCTGGACCCCTATACGTATACACTCTTGATTGAAAATATTACCACAGTTCTTTAGTCACCAGAGTGCGCTTCCTGTCCTATGAAGGCCAGTTTTTTTATACTGTTAAATGCAAAATGTCTTAAAAATTAAGAATTAAAATGCTATTTTTTTTTAAATTGAAATTAGTGTTTATAAAAACATTGAATAATAAAAAGTTTTTTTTTAATCAAGTTGGCATAATAAATTGGAGCATGTAATTATACATTACAATGATTACATTTGTATTTTAATCATTTGCAATATTTTATATCGAGTAGACATCAATTATAAAATATCATGTATGTCACTTCTTTGGATATTTGCATCCTTCTTAAAATCTTTAAATTAAATTCAAACTAATATGGTTCTGTTCCTAATTTTAACAGTAGTCTAGTAGAGTGGAGTATTATTTTCTAGTGCTCATAAAAACTCTAAATACGTATATTATTTTGCATATTTTATTATATGATTAGGTATATTATTTATATTATAATATTATTCAATAATAGTTATCGTATAAGCTTCAAACTAATTTTGAAAAATTATTTAGTTTTTTTGGTGTTTTCTTGTTTTTAGCAACTTGCTAATTTTTTTTTTTTTGCAAGTGAATATCATTC
>NW_021760890.1:0-1954 GCF_005508785.2 Acyrthosiphon pisum
TTAACATGAAGTAGTAATAATGAAATGCGACGTTTCCATAGATAATACACGTAATAGTGTGAGGCCGTAGTGGGTGACCGGGATGAGAGACCGGGAGTGGGGGCCGGTCGGCACGACAACGCGAGAAGCGGCCGCCGTGATTCCAGATTTCAATATAATTTTTCATTAAAAATGTTTCACCATTGATTATACATAGTATAATACTATGTATAATCAATGGTTTCACGTTTCCTTTAATAACTTAATTTCTAACTGTACGATTTTTATTATTTTTACAAAAGGATCATCTGCATGATTTTCCTCATTTTTTGCAATTTACTAGGTATAAATTGATTCAGTAGATAGTTAACTATCTCATCTGACAAAAAACACCGACATTTACACGGTTTTAATGGGAAACTCCTGCTTTGAGATAATATACACTGTCGTGCCGCCGCTTTTATTTCTTTTACTTAGCTCGCGCCACGACCGTGGCGCTGGATATCTGAAATGTTGTGAATACAATTTTTTTGATACAATGTGAAAGTTGCAGGGCTTCAAAAGGTTTTTATAACGTTATAATTTATAACGCTATAACGGAAAAAAAATGAAAAAACACAAACGAAAAACGAAAAAAATTGAAACATAATATATCGTTAATCATAATTCATGATTAAAAATAAACAATAAACGTATTTGTAACGTAAAAAAATTGCAAATAACGTTATTTGAAATAACGTTTGTGATTTTTTTTTTACATTGAGCCCAATATAATTTTTTTTTTTAATCTTATAGTTATGAACAATTCAAAGTTGGCTAAACTGTGTTGACAATAATTTATATTTTCCGAATTATTTTATGGCAGGTTTATTTATAAATATTGAATTCATTACTTTATAATAAATTTAATATTCAACTAATAATAAAATTATTATCCGTTTATGTTCGATTTAATTGGTGAAAAAATGCGGGCGTGTTATTTGGAGTATAATTTAATATAATTTCAAGTTGCTATTGTTGTTTAGTTAGTTGTAGATTTGTCGTCAAATTATCATTAACTACCTTTCGTCTAATCGTCTATGGTGTATACCTACTTAATAGTTTAACTGATAATGGTTAACTGATCAGTTAGCTCCTTGCTAAAAACTCTAGAAAGATTGAAAATACGTAATGTAACCTGGCCAACAAATTCTACTATTCATAATTCTTAAATAACAGTGTGGATAATTATGGCACAAATAACGGTAGAATTTATTATAAAAAAAAAAACAATTCCTTATTTATTTTTAAATTATAACGTTTAAAAACTGAATAACGTTAAACGGAAAAAATCAAATAACGTTAAACATTAAAATTGTATAACGTTATAAAGTACAATAACGTTAAACACTAAAATTGTATAACGTTTAAATACCCAAAAACGGAAAAACGATATTTTATTTTAGAATTTAAGCCCTGGAAAGTTGTTAACATTATTGGTACAATAGATTTTACCTCAGTAGATTAGATCTTGATCCAAACTTGTCAATCATATCGTCCATATTTATATCAATGTCTGGGTTGCACGATATTGCCATGAGATGATCTAGTCTCGCTTCACTCATAGTTGAACGTAAGTTAGTTTTTATTAATTTTAGTTTTGAAAAACAACGTTCGGCACTAACGGATGTTGGAGGCAATGTACAAATCGCTTTTTAAGCCATACTTAAATTAGGAAATGCTGATGCCATGCCCATTTTACTTAATTTTTGTGAAGTATTTGATACTTGTAGTAAGTCTCCAAAATTGGCTTCATCTGAAGTTTCTGAGTCATTTTCACCGCTTTCATAAAAAATTGAAATCCAAAAATGTTTAAGTACTCTTTTTTTAATACGACGTTTTCTGGAATTTGGGGATAATATCAAAAATGTGGGAAAGTCGATTTCAAGTAGACTTGACAACTAATTCAAATCTGTTTTCAGATTCTTTTCACTTC
>NW_021760891.1:0-1288 GCF_005508785.2 Acyrthosiphon pisum
AATAAATAGTGATAGACAGTGGTATAGGCTGATCTAAAAATTGATGCACGCGCGTAGCAATTGAATAAGTATATTGAAATAATTGATGAATAATTTTTGAGTTGAAATAAAAGTGAATAATTGATGAATAAATGTTGAATTGAAATAAAGGTAAATGAATTGAAATAAAATAATTAAATTGAATGATAAATAATTGTTGGAAGAGAATAAATTGGTTGATAATAAATAATTGCTGAAAGAGAAATAAGTTGATATATTGATGAAAATAGATTTTGTTTTGAATTAAAATAGTTGACGTCAAATTTGAAAAAAAAAGTAATTGTAAGGCTAGCCTAGAATAAGTATAATTATAAGATATAATAAAAATAATATTTTTGTGATAAATTAAAGTCGTTAAAAAGTGATAATTCGGTTAAAAGAATTAAATAATAAATAGGTAGTTGAATATTGTTATAAGATTGCTGGCTTAGCTACCCAGTAATAGTTTAATAATATTCAAACGCGTTTTTACTCGTAAAAAGATCGCGGCGACGAACAAAAGTCGTAATAGTTTATAAAACTGTGTAAAATACGTATCACCGCTATATCGTGAGAGTGTGTTAGTGAATATACATTACAGCGCGGAGAATAAATACGAGCGTACAGTGTATGTGTGTGTGTGTGTGTGTGTAAACGCGCGCTATAATACGACACGATATACGTAAATAAATACGTACGAGAATAAATATATATAATAAGTGAATAAATATTTAATTTAAAGAAATAAATAAGAATAAATGTTAATAATGTTAATGAATATAAGGTATTTATGAATACGGAATCAGATAGTTCAGATAGTGAAGAGAGTTCAGTAGAACAAGTGGTAAATAAAAATTTGATAAATAAAAATAAAAGTGAATCAGTAGTAGAAAAAAGTTTGATAAAAGAGGAATTTGTAGAAAATACTGAGACAAGAGACAGTAGTATAGCCATTGTTAGTAAGAATTTTTTAAGAACTACTAGTCAAATATTACCATTATTAAAGTTATAGACAAAACTTTAATAATGGTAATAATTATCAGCAAAATAATAATCAGAATAGAAGTGACACCGGATGTTACACATGCGGGAAGGCTGGTCATATCGCAAAAGATTGCTGGCAATCGGTCGGTCGTCCGAACGGTCGATCGAGCGGTAACGCAAATGATAATCGAAATAACGGAGCGCGTAATGTTAGCAACGGCAACAGTAATAGAAATAATACTAATCAAATTTTGTTGTGTTGGAAGTTTCTAGCCATTTAATATTA
>NW_021760892.1:0-1128 GCF_005508785.2 Acyrthosiphon pisum
TTGCGTATCAGTTAATTTAGTTTTAAAATTCAAAATAAATTTTCCTCTTTCAGCTTTAATGCATACGATATCATTCAATAAAATACAATTTTGTTTTTGTAACTTTTGAACTGACTTAAAATCTTTCCAACTATAAAATGATGTATGATCCATTACGTTCACATCAACTTTTCCACTGTTTGAACTTTTAACAGCATATTCAAAATCATTAAAGTCATATGTTTTTTTTTGTTTTTTTAAAGCCATTTCTACCTGATGATGAAAACTATCAGCACTCATATATGTATGTCCTGGTTCAAAGTAGTATATTTTAATTGTACTAGTCGAAACTTCACACGAGTTCACAATATAAACAAGAAATGTTAGGAGACACCAGTTTTTATTCTGACTTGCGCAATTATCCACCCAAATTCGAAGAGTTGAAATATCTCTATGTTTTTTTATAAACGCATAAAACGTACTTATGATATCTTCTTTGTTTCGCCCAGTAGTTCCTTCATGCCAAATACAAGCTATCTTTTTTCCACGCAACATCATATTGTAATAAAGTATCAGACAATAATATTCACGTTTATTATGTTAAGTATACAAATACGTTCATGATAGGTAACTAAATTAATTTAATATAATATTAATCGTGACTTGTGTTACAATAATAACATATTAAAACGTATTACGTGTTGTACGACATTGGACGATTGAATATAATGATAACAACATTGATAACTAATAACTAATAAGTAATAAGTAATAACGTACCTACCACAGACATTCAAACATGAAAATAATATAATATTAAAATAAACAACATTTATTAATAGCACAACCATGATAATAATATACAATGATCGATGTGCTAAACCATAGAATAAAGAAGCGACACTCGATCAGCTGATTGGGGTCTTGTTTATCTATGAAATGAAGTTTGAACCTCCGAAAAACATGGAAACGTTTACCGTACCAAACCACAATCACAGAATTAATAACAACCAGAATGTTAAATCTTCTGAGACCGTTGTTAACAGTATGTTAATAAATTATTATAATGTATGATAATATGATATTGTGTGATACGGCTAGAAAATTATCATCAATATTATGTCAATACCACGATTAAAGATAGTATGG
>NW_021760893.1:0-985 GCF_005508785.2 Acyrthosiphon pisum
TTAATAATAAAAATAAAATGTTCGAAATAAAAAACCAAAGTATTCAATACCAAAAAGTATTTAATACAAAAAAAGTATTTAAAATACTATTCAAAATACTTCATGCTGAAAGTATTTAAAAAGTTATTCAATACTTTAAAAAGTATTTGAATACTTTTACTCAAATACTTTTACTTAAATACTTTACAGGACTGATAATTAATTACATTAATAATTACATAATTACACAATAATTACATTTTTGACGGTAGAGGTAAAACATATAATGATATTCAGTGGCGTAGCCAGGGGGGGTTTTGGGTGTTTGAACCCCTCCCATTGACATTTTCCCTCCTGATAAATATATTGTTTATAGGGTTTGGGACTGCTTGCAAGTTATAAATTTGTCTTATGAAATGGTGAAATTAAATACAAAGTTTGAATTGGCATATTTGTGTACTTTTTAACTTAAATGTACATACAAGTGTCGGGAAAAATTATATTTGGATAACATTGAAAAATATCTTAAAAAATATTATGTTTGGTTAGGTACAATAGGCGATAATTTTGAGATTTGGGGAGGCCGAAGCCCAATACCATACTATTATAAAATTGAATAAGCTAAAAAAAAATTAGTAAATGTTTGGGAGGGGTGGAGGGCTGTTAAAGTAGTTGGTGGAGCTTGGCTACAGTTGGCCCTATATTCGCATATGTAAGATTTCATAAGTCTCTTTGTGACAAAACTGTGTTTAAACTATAATTGACATCTAGATTGTAGATTATACGAATGAATGAACATCAGTACGTGTTCGTTTATCACGGTGTTCGCATATCACGTTATTCGTTATTACTTATTTATTAACCTAGTGTTGTATGCCAGTATTTTTAAAAATTAAGTTGTTATTTATTTATTTATCGGGTTTATATACCTACTTATTTTTTAGTTTTTATTACCAAAATTGCAATATGTTTTATGATTTTTCAAAATAATATAGAAATGTTGCTA
>NW_021760894.1:0-851 GCF_005508785.2 Acyrthosiphon pisum
CAAACTGTAAGACTCAGACTAAAAATGACTTGTGCGATATAATAAAAAAACTGATAATATTAAATATCTAGGCACAATATTTGATCAACATATGAAATGGGATATTCAAATTCAAAATTTAATAATAAAAATGCGGAAACTTAATCACTTCTATATAAACGCTAAAAAAATACTCGATAAACCTTTATTACGTATGGTCTATTTTGCAATGACCCAATCATTATTACAATATGGCATTACCGCCTGGGGTGGACTTGGAATAGTGGCGCAAAACAAATTATTAATAGCACAAAAAAGCATTATAAAAATAATTCTAAACAAATCTAAAACCTACTCATCAAAAAACCTTTTTAAAGAAATGAATGTCTTCGACGTTAAACAATTATTTTATAAAAATGGGTTATTTTTTACATATAAACTAAAAATAATAGAATTTAAACAATTCACGCGGACAACTCGTCAAAACAACAAAATAACTATTCCTATAATTAAAACTTTAAAATCCAGCAGATACTTCGGTAAAGTAGGCCTTGAACTCTTAAATAACGTTCCTCCTCATATCTTAAACTGTCAATCATACTCAAAATTCAAACTTCTTATAAAAATATGGTTAAAAAATTAATACGACATAACTTAATTTTCTACTTGTTTTCTAATTATCCTATATCCTTCTTGCATACAAAAATCAAATAACCACTATCCTTTCTTTTCCTTATCTATTATTTCTATACTTGTTTATTACTATTTTTTTTTTCTTTTTGTTTTACTTTTAATTTTTTAATCTTTTCTTGTTCAAATAAATTTTAATGTATAATTAATTAATTAATTTGTAGACTCCAACTCACCAATAC
>NW_021760895.1:0-723 GCF_005508785.2 Acyrthosiphon pisum
TTTAATTTTTCCAATAGCTTTCAAAAGCGCCGTGAAAAACAAAAGAAAAATTAAGGAAAAACGGGAATTTTTACGCAAAATCTGTTTTCGAGAAAATCGATTTTGGTTTTTGGTGTAACTTTAAAAAAAATAACCGTAGATATATGAAATTTTGACTGAATGTTTATCTTAGCATTTTCTATACACCATAACATTTTCAAAATATTTTGATTTATTTTGAGCTCTTTACGGACATTTTCATTTTCCATTTCTTTTTAGTTTTTTTTCTAAAAATATCAATAAAATTTTATTTGTTGGATAAAAAAGCTTGAAAATTTAATAGAAGGCTCCTAGTATATTTTTTCAAAGGCAGATGAAAAATATTAAAAATCGTTAGTCACAGTTTTTTTTTATAACCATTTAAAGTTCAAAAAATGACAAAATATGGAAAAATCACGAAAATTTGCAAATTATTTCGAGTTAGAAATTCATAAAAATTTTTCTTTTTAAATCTAAGATATGAAAATGTAATACAAGATTCCTTATAAGATTATCTACCTTTATCAAACAAAAAATATCTATAAGAAAGTCAAATTAAATTTTTATGATCGTTTGAAATTTAAATTTTTACAACATTGGATATTCACTCGATTTCTCATGTAGCGATTTCCTTATTTTGTTGTAATTCAAAAACGAATAACTGCAGATACATGAAAATTTTACTGAATGTTTATATTAGCATTT
>NW_021760896.1:0-1032 GCF_005508785.2 Acyrthosiphon pisum
ATTTGCACACCCAATTATTAAAAACTACCATAATAAAACAGTAATTCAAATTTAATTTTAATTTTAGATCAGTAGATTACAGCAATGTGGGGGAAGATCGCAGAATGACACTACTACATTGATACTAAGAACATTATTAACAGACCATTGCGCATCTAACTACAACTTAGAAGGTCGAAACTCTGGAAAACATGCTTTCAAAGATTTGATAATGTTTAGTATTGTACTTGGTAAGACTATTTTTAACTAAAAAGTGGTACATACTCAAATTAAAATTATAAAATTATTAATTATACTATTATTTTAACCTTTTAAGATGTAACTATTATGAAACATCCAACAGGATCCGAAGATGTGGTTAGATGCAGAATAAAAAACTGGTTACGCTTAGCACCAACCCGGGACAAATATAAAAATAATAAATAATAATATTAAGTGGTATTGTGGTTGGTAGGTAGAGTATATAGTATTATAGTGTATTTTAATTTATAACGGTTTTTTTTTAATTTGACTAAATATATATGTAAATTTTATTAAATTTTATTGTAAACATCATTAAAAAAAGCTTAAAAGCTTTCATTAAAACAATTTAATTTTGACTTAACATGTTTAATTGTTATGTTTAATTATAATATTATTTATTTTATTTTATGGGAGTGCGCACTTTTCCAATTATTAATTATTATTTATTTATACTTATTAAAATAAATTAGTTTTGTGTAGGTATTCATTTTTGTTTTTGAATATATTAATTACATTTAATGTCTATCCAACTGTAAATATGTACATTTACCTCTAAATGTATAGTAGTAAATAAGTGGACTTATTAGTCGATAATGGTTAACATAAAGATTATAGTTTAAGATTAAAGACTATATTAAATTAAATTATATTAATTAGTCATGTATCATATCCTATACAAATAATAGATATTTTATATACATCTAAAATGCTAGTTTGTATACCAATAAAATACAGTCTTAAATATGTATATTAACAATGTTCACTTAGACTTCAAATACTTGTTTCATT
>NW_021760897.1:0-1410 GCF_005508785.2 Acyrthosiphon pisum
TATTTATCGATTATATCAATAACAAAATATAGAAAGATCATAGACCTTCGCGGTCATGTACTCGTGGACTCATCACTCGTATATAGTCGTATAAATCGTTTATTCTGCCGCTTAGGTACCCTTTTTATGATTGAAAAATCGGTTATGTAGATATACGTCTCAGTAGAGTTCAGTAAAAAAACCTATATTCAAATTATTGAGGTAGAAGAGTTTATTTCCCTTCTATGTTTCTCTGGTAGACAATTTTACTGACGTGCCGCACAGTGAAAATTACTTAAAATATGCTCTGCCGCAGGGGTAGCGTACTCTTAGATTTAATGATTATTCTTACAAAAAACTCAATAATGGGGTTGTTATGTTTATTATTTTATATTAAACCTCTACAGTCTAGTGCAGTTATTCTCAACCATTATTTCGTGTTAAAAAAAATTGATTTTTAATATTGTCAAAGGTGGGTAAGTTAATGAAAATAATTAACTCAATTTAATTTAAGTTAAGAGGACACAAGATCGATAAGTTAAAAGTTAATATAGAAAAAAATATTAACTTAACTCAGCTTAAAAAAAGTTAATCTATTTTTTTGAAATTAGTATGTAAATCACAAAACGAGTGAATGTGTCTTTCTAGTTTCTAATTTATAAATTATAAAAACAATTTTATTGAACTTTTATCATAGGTAATGTACACTGTATACCCTTTTACTTTTACTTTACTATTATTTAATTATTTAAACCATACTCATCTCAAATTGATAATTTAACAAATTTTTTTTTTATATCGCGCGTATAGCAATTGAATGTCATAATACTTGAAGATGAGTACATGACCTAGGGTTGACGGTTTTTGCACAATTACCGCTGCAACGGTAGGTATACCGCAGTGGCGTATATACGAATTATATTCAGTATGGGCCGATTTATCAGTCATCACTAGACAAGAATAGCACTACTAACATGGCCATAATTATACATTTTTTAGGGTGGTTATAATTATGACATTTAAATATATACAGTACAAATATAAATTGCGCAATTTAATTTTATAATTCCTATGTAAAATTAATTTTTTGGTTCTTTTTTTAAAAATAATGACAGTGTCATTTATATATTTTGATGTTATCTTACTATGAATTTAACATCAAAGTCAATAAGTCATCAAAGCAAGTACTGACAATATAACATTTCCTTGTTGATTCCTCAAAAACGATTTTAATCAACCGGCTAACTTAATCATGGTGAAAAACTGTAAACAGTGCAAATATACATGCAATGGTTTGATTGAACCTGCAATTTCACTATGGGCCCTGGCCTAGGGGGCCACCCCCCTAAATACGCCACTGGTATACCGTAATACCGGTGCATACCGGAAAAGTAAAAACATACCGTAATATAATGTTTTTTAAAAACTGTT
>NW_021760898.1:0-1086 GCF_005508785.2 Acyrthosiphon pisum
TCAAAGCTCAAAACAACCCTGCTCTATCCAGGGCGATAGAGCTTGTACGGACAAAAGGGTACTCAGTCAACGGTGCTTCTCGTGTGTGCAACGTGCCGAGAACGACGTTGAAGAAGGCACTCATAAAATTACTAACACAGGATGCTATATCTGCGGCCGAAATAACCACATAGCCCGCGATTGTCGGCAAAGGGCTCAATTCAAAGAAATTACACACATGGCGGACAGCCAAGTGACAATATTCCGACACGTAATAATTTTACGAGTGCCAGCGCACCATTATTCTGCACTTACTGCAATAAAACCGGGCACATAATGTCTACATGTTTTTCCAAACAGCGCGACGAACTTAACACTAATAATGGATCCTCTGCTGATGAATCAAGAATTACAAACTTTTCTTGTGTACAGGCTTTGACGTTCTTAAATTCTCCCAAAAAAGAATTTAGTGTTTTAGAAGATTATCCCATAGTTAAACAAGTGTTCTTAAAATACAACACAACTATTCCGTCTTCAGCTCCAGTGGAACGTCTGTTTAGTGGAGCAATCCAAGTATTAACACACAGGAGAAATCGTCTAGGAGACAAAACGTTTGAGATGTTACTATGTTGCAACTTAAATGTCTTGTATACTTGGACGATATAATAATTTACGCGAAAAATCTGAGCGACCATAATAATAAAATAATCGATGTATTCGAACGATTACGTATTCATAATTTGAAAATAGAACCTGATAAATGCGAATTTTTAAAGACAAGTTGTTTATACTTGGGACATATAATTACGGAGAACGGAATACACCCAGACAAAGCGAAAGTCGAGTCCGTTCTAAATTTTCCGTCACCTAAAAACGTTAAACAAATAAAAAGTTTTCTAGGCCTTAGTGGCTATTATCGGAGATTCATAGAAAATTACAGTGCAATAGCAAGACCAATAACGGCCTTATTAAAAAAGGACGTAAAATTCGTATGGGACGATAATTGTCAAAAAGCTTTCGATGAATTAAAATCAATACTTTGTTCTGAACCAATTTTGCAATACCCAGATTTCACAAAACAATTCATACATACACAGATGCCAGCGG
>NW_021760899.1:0-1428 GCF_005508785.2 Acyrthosiphon pisum
TTGGTCAATATTTGAACTTTAAATGCTTATAAAAAAAAAAAATGGACTATGGATTTTTAATTTTTTCATCTGCCAAACAATATACTAGTAGCTTTCTATTAAATTTTCAAGCAAAAACACGTCTAAAATACTCTGTGATGCGTGTGTTAGACAAAGACAGAAAATCCCGGGTGGAATTCCCTTAAGAGGACGTCACACCCGCATGTGTTAACTCCGTCTTACATACGTACGACTTAGCAAATTTTCGTTTGCTAGTTTTAATAGGGTTCTGTCATTTTTGATATTAAGAGTGAATTGACCTATTATAAAACTTTTAGGTAACAACAATGTCTGTGTTCTGTCGTTGGCTTTTTACGATATCTTAATTGTTAAGTGAGTTATCAGTATATAAAATATTAACATTTGAAAATGCTCATAACTCACTTAAAAATTTAAATATCATAAAAAACCAACGAGAGAAAACAGATAACATAGTTACCTAAAAGTTTGATAATAAGTCAGATCACTCTAATATCAAAACTGACAGCACCCTATTGAAACTAGCGAATGAAAATGTTCTATGGCATACATGTGTAAGACGGAGACAACACATGCGGGTTCAACGTCCTCTTGATATATTTTAATAATACCATCTATAGACTGTAATAATATAATCAGCTATAACAATGGACTATAGCTATCTGATTCTATAAGTATATTATATTAATATCAGTGCTCGACTTGGGGGGGGGGCGCAGGGGGACGGAGTACCCCAACTAATTTTTCAGAAATTTTAGCGTACCCCTACTCTCATTTTGAAGAGGCACGCACGGGACACTGCATCATTCTGCATTTTTATCAAAATGCACGTGATCAAATCATAATTTTTCTTACCATAGATTTAATAATTATTTATATATTTTGTATTATTATTTAATCAATTACCTTTAAAATATTATTGTTTAAGATAATAAAGAACAAACCTATGATAAATTATGGAACTATTTAAATAAATAGGTAGTTAAAATGAATTGTTTTTATTTAGTTACTTTTGAGTTTGTTATTATATTTTATAAGTTGTAACAAAAATATACAGTATATTTTTATGTGATTTTTAGAGTGGGTAATAGGGGGTGTGGGGGCATAGCCCTCACGGCTCAGTAACATTTAATAAGTGATATGGGGACGCTCATTTTTTTAAAGTAACAGAGTCCCCCTACTTTAATTTTGCCAAGTCGAGCACTGATTAATATCATTATAGTCCATAAACATGGTAATAGTATTAAGTATTAACGATAACAGTTTCCCAAATATGTACAAAAATACACCCACCCCATATTTTTGGGAGTGCAGTGCACCTCTTGTAATTACGTCCAAGCCGCCTCTGCAAGTAGGTATACATCTTATACATATACATGTATACCTACTGAATTCTTACATTAGAATTTA
>NW_021760899.1:2993-4582 GCF_005508785.2 Acyrthosiphon pisum
TAAACAGCTCAAAATAAGTCAAAATGTTTGAAAAATGTTATGGTGTATAGAAAATGCTATAATATAAACATTCAGTTAAAATTTCATGTTCTACGGTCATTTGTTGTAGAGTGGCATCAAAATCGATTTTCTCGAAAACAGACTGCGTAAAAGTTTCTGTTTTCCTTCATTTTTCTTTAGTTTTTCACTGCGCTTTTAAAAACTATCTTTTTAATATTAATCTTTTAATATTTTAATATATAATTTGTATATTTTAATTAACACAATTAAAATAACCAAGTTTTGCTATAAATAGTCGAAAACAAGAACTAATAATATAGTAATATTTCAACTGGAGCACTCGTATTCCATTAATGTCAATGATTATACCTAGAACTCTTGTACTACATAAATATATAATTAATAATTGATAAATAACCATAATTTATATTTGTGTTAAAAAAAAATTCAATGCTTAATATTTTTTTTAAATATTTCACCATGTAGTATTTTATACTTCAAACACTAGATTGTGGCAACTTAATTTCACATGTACCACTACTAAGTTTTGGTTGACACAAGAATACTTTTTTGTTCAGTGTATATGCGTATAGTATACATGTAGGTTAGTTATATTACTATTGTCTATTCATGTATAAAATAATCATGCCATAATATTATATTATAATCCAGGCATCCAGCATAAAAAATAAATAATAAAATCAAACATTAATTTATTATTTATTATATAGTTTATTTCATATAATAGTGATAATTAAACATACTTATATAAGTTATATCATATAGAATATAGTTATATACTCATATTATACAATTTAATTTGCAGTCTGTAATTAAATACATTTTATGTGTTTATTAATATTGTGTTGTTTAGAATGTTTAGCAGTATTTGTATGGTACACTAAATTTATGATTACCAAATGTGACTCACCTAAAAACGGTTATATTTTAGTATAAAACTGTGTTGAAAGTGAAGCTTGACGGCCCTAAATATATTAACAGTTGATGTCAATCCTGTAGCCGTATACAATATAGAAAGCGATAGTGTTATATCGTAACTACTAACTGCATAAAAGTATCTATTAGAAAACGACATTGAACACGTACGTGTGTCTTACATGGTTTGAATACTCAAATATTAATTGTATATTTCAACAAAATGTACAGCTCTTGGTTTTTCTGTAAGCCAATAAACTTTTTTGTTGTGGCTTTTAGCTGCTAATAAATAAAAAACTATACCTAAAAATATATTTTTTTTAATTATACCAAAGGAAACTATTTTAACGAGACAGAAAATTTTACATCAACGACATGCAGCGCGTACCGTGAATAAATGATGCGAAATGTAACGCCGCGGTACCAATACCGAACTATTGTAATGGACATGACAATTGATGTATTAATATGTAACATGTATAACTCTGAAGGTAGTATAAACGTCGTTACTTGTAATATGGTATTTGAACCATACTAAGCGTTTTCCTTTGAGATTAAAGTAGCCGTCAGCGTATATAAGAGGGTACAGCCCTGATGAGATGTACCTGGACCACGAATTAAGATATACAGGATACGAAACGAACTTGTGATAA
>NW_021760900.1:0-3777 GCF_005508785.2 Acyrthosiphon pisum
AACGTACAATATTACCTAGTTATTTTGTTGTAAAAATTATTCGTGACGGATACTCGAAACTTATAAAGTATATAGGTAAGTAGGTACCTCTATTATTATAATTTGTACATTGATATTACATACAATGATACTATGACATTTTCAAATACAATTTGAATTTCAGCGAAAATTAATTCAACATACTGTATTAGGTACCGCTGCCATAATAGTACAATAAATTAGGAACTTTTAATACAGTGACGTCTTTTCAATTTTTTTGTGAGGGGGTCTAGAAAATACGTAAGTTTATGATATCTATTAAATAAAAATATAAAATACATAATACCTATGAGTTATGAATTAATAATTATATCATATTATCATTCCACTATTATTATAAATACAAATTAAGAGGTTTTTTATAATACAAAAGGTAAACGTCTTATATTTTTGTAAGTTCATCAACATAAATTTCTTCAGGTGTTATTGTGCCTAGGTAACTTTATTTGTCGACGACATCGCCAAATCGTTCAATCTTCCCTATAAATCGTGACTACGATATATTATAATATGTCGATTGTCGATGCCGCCGATAGCAAACTGAAAATTATTACGCACTGCTGACGGTCAAACAAACGCTGCAGACTTTCTAGTGCTTACTATGCTTACTATACCTAATAGACGGCGTTACAATAGGTATATTATATTAGTATAATATTACGTCGTTATCCTCTTCGTCTTCTCGCGATCGGTCGATGTGACCAAAGAAATAGCCAAAAGTTAAGTCCAAGTTTATTTATACAAACATTAAAAACACATATATTAATATAAATTAATGTTCTCTGTACCTATGCGTAGCAAGTCATTTATGACTTTTGAACAATTTTTTTAGTTCGGGGGGGGGGGGGGGGGGCACCCACCCCTCCCTTCCTGAAAATACGTCACCGTTTTAATAGCAATATTCATATAATAGCATAAATTATAGTCATATAATAAGTCTTCGCTAACAATCGTATTTCGTCTGAAATGGTTTATATCATTGAATTCGAATCTAACACAGATTCTCACTATAGTAACACCAGTGCCTAACAAGGGGGGATGTGGGGGTCATATCGACACCTATATCTACTGTTCAGCTGTTCAGCAGAGAGGTTACCTATAATACTTTCCTCTACTTTTTTATTGGTTAGAATGACATCATGCAACATGCAAATTATTTAAGACATCAACTATGTAATACCTGCGTGGTTATTACTTATTAGCTGGCGTTAAGCAAATAATAGAGATTTTCGTACCTAATCGTACACGAAAAGCGAACTGCGTTTATAATTTACTGCGTATCCAATAAATTGTTTCGCTGTAATTTTATTAAATCATCACCTATTGGCTATTACCGAATTAGGTACCGATGTGATTTTCCTGATAATATTATAGACTAAAATATAGGTAGGTACTCTGAAGAATGCAGGTGTGCCATTTGTCGTTTGAGTTATCCGCCGAGTATTTATTTGTATTATACTTGATAAATAGGTAATAATCAAGGTTTAAGATATTTATGTATATCTTAAACCGTGGTAATAATAATATTATGATAGTAATTTATAGGTAGCCCGCAATAGGTGCTGTAATTCCTATCGGTTTATTATAGGCACAATAATAATTTATAACATTAATACATTCTTGATTTTTAAATGGTAAGATACGTAATTATTAATTTGCTTTTATAGTTTTATGGTAGGTATCAAGCTACATAATATGACAACCATTGAAGTACTCATATATTTAAATTTTGATTATAATATATGCCTACCTACCTACTTTATTTTTCATAATATAATCTATACGATATGTTTTATCTTTTTCTAGGATTACCGGGTATATATTTTGCTAACGCAAGTCCTTAGAAGTACCCTCCACACAGCCCACTTACGGTCGTACGCAGACTCGTAGAGTGAAACTTGGTGGCCTATGACTTGTAGCCTATATCAGCTCGGAACCCAATAAACACAAAAATTGCAGAGTTATTATAAATAGTGATGGTAATATATTATGATGTCTGAAATAGGTATTATGGAAGCTAATGAAAAAAGAGTATAATTATTTTTTACTTACAAATGTATTTAAGACAATAACATTAGTTACATTATTATATATACTTAAAATGTTAGAAATGAACTATAGTTGATCTTTTATTTTATGAAAAATAATAATTTCTCAGTTTTTTTTTTTTAATGTCATGGCTCGTTATTAGGCTGCCAGGGAAAAAGACCGAACGCAATATTGGTACCACTGCCCTCGGATATACCTGTGGGCATGGGCTGGCTAGTCCAGGGCTCTATAAACCAAGTAGCACCCCTAGCCCGCATTCGTATTTATGATCCGGGTCCCGCTTATACGACTGTCTGGCCCTATATTAAATTTAAGTTTAATTGCTATAATGTATATCTGGTGACTATAATTTTCTATTTTTAGTAAGTTAAAAAAAAAAAAAAAAATACGAGGGCGCCTAAATCATTTTGCACTCGGGACCAAAAATAGCGGGTCTGCTACAGCGCGGGGGGAGGGGGAGGGGGCAGCGCCCCGGCCAAAAACGCCACTGGCTGTATACGTCATTGCAGCTGTGAAGTGAACACGTTAAGACATCATAGCTTCCTACCCCTTTGACACCTCTCGTCCAAGGTGTACCTGACTACCGATGACGTCAGAACGACGTGATCCGTGCGTGTCTGCAGTTCACGTCGCGGTGCAATCTCAATACATATTACGTATTAAGTGTATTATAGGTACCTACATTATAATAACACGCGAATAATTGCAATGCGCAAAGAGTATAATAATATTCCGGACAGTTTATTCATTAATATCGTGTATAATTATATACGCAGCTGCTGCTGGTCATGCATATTACTTTATGACCACCACCGCGGTCCACGGCTGTAGACGTATATCATGATAATATTATTATAACTGTAAAACGTTAATTTAATCTATACCGCGGTTATCTCAATCGCGTTTCCACTGCGATGACGGTTCGTCGTCGAGAACGCCGTTGAACGGACCAGTCTCGTCTGTACGACTCTAGAGTGCGGCCGCAAAGGCACAGCGAGAGCTTTGCGCGATGCCGTCCAACAGGCAACGTAAGTATTTTTACTACCAAAAACGGTAATATTACAATATTATAGTATATATATATATATATCGGTTATGTGACATTATAGAGGATTGGATAAACCGCGGAAGTTAAGACATTATAATATTATATTTATACTACCTAGCTGACTCCGCGCACTCCCGCACTTTCCCGGAAAAAAATTAAGTAGGCTAGCGTTTTATAAAAAAAATTTACTTTTTTTTAACTTTATAAAAAGTTAATAAAAAGTGTGTATTAACTTTTAACTTAACTGAGTTAAAAAAATATCATTAACTTGCCAGCCTTACCAAGTACCAATATCGTAAGTACATTTTTAAAGCTACTTTATGGTTTTTCAAGTTTTCATATACGAAATCATACAGTATTATGTATATAAATATAGGTAACGATCGTAAGAAGAAACCACGAAAAAACTTTTCATTTTACAACATAATATATTTTTCATACAGATAATCAATTTTGTTTTTTATTGCTATACCTAATTTTAAAATTATCGCGAGTGCTGGGTAATTATTAAAACTCTCACCAATAATATATATATAATAGGTATATACCTAATATTAATATTATAATATACACGAGTGTTCATAACACAATATTTTTACCATAGAAAATTAAAAACTATCTAAAACCTTTTATAACTGTAA
>NW_021760901.1:0-825 GCF_005508785.2 Acyrthosiphon pisum
TGACAAGTAAAAATGTACTTCAATGAAATAATGTTCAACTGCTCAAGTTGACCAAATTGTCAAACAGCTTAGCGCGAAGCAGGGCTTGAAACCGTTTTCAAAACCGATTTCAGAAACCGTTATAAACCGTTTTAAAACCAAAACCGAAACCGTAATCAAAAACGAAACCGAAAAAATTGGATACCGGTATTATAATTTAAAACCGAAACCGAAATAAATTGGATACCGGTATTAAATTCAAAATCGAAACCGTAAAAACTTTGAAACTGGTATTAAATTCAAAACCGAAATCTGAAAAATTGGAAACCGTTATTTTTTTTTTAACTGACATGTTTTTAAATACGTAAATTCCATTAATACGCATAATTAATAATCATAATAAAATTGAGATCATAATTAATTTTGTTGATAAACATTTCATTACTCCAAAAATTATTAGTTGCTTTATAAATAGCAATGACAAAAATTAAAGTTACTAGCAAATACTATAAATGACAATTGACAATACGGAACAAAGAATGACAATTGTATAGACGACATAGCCCCCTGAAAATACTTTAGAAACCGGTATACAAAACCGAAACCAAAACCGAAATTTCTTAATACTGGTATTCCTAAGTTGAAACCGAAACATTTAGAAACCGGTATTCAAAACCGATACCGAAACCGGAATTTCTTAATACCGGTATTGTTAAGTTGAAACCGAACTCGTAAAATTTTAAAACCGATATACAAAATCGAAACCCAACCGAAATTTCCTAATACCGTTATTGAAAAATTGAACCGAATCGATAAATTAAAAACCCGTATACAAATCGTACCGAA
>NW_021760902.1:0-901 GCF_005508785.2 Acyrthosiphon pisum
AATAGAAGGCTCCTAGTATAATATTGTTTCAAAGGCAGATGAAAAATATTAAAAATCGTTAGTCACAGTTTTTTTTTATAAGCATTTAAAGTTCAAAAAATGACAAAATATGGAAAAATCACGAAAATTTGCAAATTATTTCGAGTTAGAAATTCTTAAAAATTTTTCTTTTTAAATCTAAGATATGAAAATGTAATACAAGATTCCTTATAAGATTATCTACCTTTATCAAACAAAAAATATCTATAAGAAAGTCAAATTAAATTTTTATGATCGTTTGAAATTCAAATTTTTACAACATTGGATATTCACTCGATTTCTCATGTAGCGATTTCCTTATTTTGTTGTAATTCAAAAACGAATAACTGCAGATACATGAAATTTTTACTGAATATTTATATAAGCATTTCCTATACACCATACAATTTTGAAAATATTTTGACTCTTTTTGAGCTGTTTACGGACATTTTCAGTTTTAAATTTTTTTATTTTTTTTTTCTATAAATATCAATAAAGTTTTATCTGTTGGGTCAAAAAGTGTATAAATTTAATACAAAGCTCCTGATATATTGTTACAATATCAGTTGAAAAATATTAAAAATACATAGGCACAATTTTTTTTTATAAGCATTTAAAGATCAAATTTTGACAAAATTTTTCAAATTTTAATTTGAAAAATTATTTTGTAGTTAAAAATTTATAAAATGTTCAATTTTTGTATCTAAGAATTGAAAATTTAAAACAAAATTCCACGTAAGTAATTAATTCTGTTACCAAAAAATCTAAAAAATACATTTACACAGTTTATTTTTATAGTCATTTTAAGTACAAATTTGGACGAAATTACATATTAAAAACCTAGGATAACTATTTTAGTTATTTTGTTGTGATTGTATAATAT
>NW_021760903.1:0-861 GCF_005508785.2 Acyrthosiphon pisum
AAAATTAACTATTTTTTCTGTACTTATAGGTTTAGACTTTAGATCATACCTATATATTTATTATAAAAATCATATAAAAACATGTGCAAATTTAAAAATAAAATATTAAATTTAAATTTATAAAAACTTCAGAAAGCTCTAAAAATCTTTAAATGCAAAAAATGACCTTAAATTTAAAATCGTCAACATTTCAATGTAGCGTATATGTCATAAAACGAGTGTCTAGTGTCTACGAGGTGCTAGTGTATGTAGGTAGCGTGCGATATTTTATATTACAACGGTAATGATTAAGGTTGGGATTATAATGCACTTTACATTGTTTTCCAAATCAGTGCTAGTGTAGCGTGTATTACCGTTGTAATATAAAATATCGCAAAATAAACTTTTTAGATTCTGAGTGGAACGATGAATGTATTGATTTTACAATGATGTGTGTTTTTTTATTTTTTAATTTTTAATTTTTTTTGTGTCTGTGTACACGATAAGTAGTCGAAATAATGCTACGATTTTCAACTTCAGTATCTTGTTCGATCAGAAAGTGAATATCGTTGGTGCATTGAGGAGGTCAAAATTTAAATTTCCCAGTGGTTTTCAAAAGCGCCGGGAAAAACAAAAGAAAAATTAAGGAAAAACGGGAATTTTTACGCAAAATCGATTTTTCACAAAATTGAATTTGGTTTTTGGTGTAACTTTAAAAAAAATTACCGTAGATACATGAAATTTTGACTGAATGTTTATCTTAGCATCTTCTATACACCATAACATTTTCAAAATATTTTGATGTATTTTGAGCTCTTTACGGACATTTTTATTTTCCATTTTTTTTTTAGTTTTTTTTCTAAAATATCATAAAATTTTATT
>NW_021760904.1:0-931 GCF_005508785.2 Acyrthosiphon pisum
TATATTTACACAAGTTTTCTTACTTCTCTAGTAATAGGTACATCATATCTACAATACGATCATGAATTAATAAACAGTAAGCAGTCACACCTGTAAGCGATTCTGAAGCTTCAATTTCCAATTGAACATCCACTGCTGAGGCTGTAGCTGAATCGTTCTGTTTTGAAGTGTCGATAACTATAATTGGTGCGTTTGCTAGAAAAGTAGATGGACTCAATATCGGGTTACGAATACTTTTTTCATAGTACGATTCTTGAAACGATGTATACATATTATATAATAAAGTGAAATTATTTTTAGAAAAATCTAAATTCAAATTATCGTATGGATAAGCTATCGAGTTTAGAAATACTTTAACGTTTGTTAGATTACAATGGTCAAATATACTACAATCTTTCGCTAACAAATTTTTACGTCCTTTTTGTAAACCAATTATGATAAATCGTGGTTTTTCTAATTTTGAAGCAGTTTTCAAATTCCATACAACTTTTTTAGTGGTTCCGAGTTCAGGATATTCAAAAGTTTCAAAAGATCTAAAAGGAATAAACAAACTTTTTTCTTTTTCTATAAGTTTCAATAATTTCAACCTTTCTTCATCGTCGACCGTTATATGTGGGACCTTCCAGACTATTTTATTTAAGGTGACTTTACCTTCAGTGGCAGTTGCACCACTTTTAACTTGTAAAGCATTTAAATCACTATGACTTCGGGTTAATATTAATTCCAATCTAGAATTCACTAATATTCTTTTATAGTCTTCAAACAATCCTAACCAATATTTTAATGGATACAAGCGGTAAATTCACCTTTGTCATTTTCCGATTGCGTTGCGTTTCTAAAATTCCAGCCAGCATTTTCATAACAATTGTAGTTGTCTGGTGTACCGGAAAGGTAACCTTTCAACGAGCTAGTGATTCCAAGAACACGCGTG
>NW_021760905.1:0-1586 GCF_005508785.2 Acyrthosiphon pisum
TTATGTTACTATTAGGTACTATTGACATTTTTTTAATGTATACTATTGAAATTAAATTTTTATTATACTAAAATTATTTTTATTATTTATATAATTCAATACGATAATACCAAGTAAATATAATTTTTAATGTAGAATTATTATTATTTAATTTTTATGCAATCGTATTGTGGTTATTTTTGGTAGAATCGTAGACGATAACAAGATTACGTAATGTCGTAATTGATTTATTTTATTTTGTTTTATTACTAATGTATTATTATTACTGAAAGTGTCAATGTTTTTTATTTTATTTTTCGTTCTAATTACTTAATGAAGTGGTCATCCCCACAATAATAAACATAATTTTTAAAAATCCAGTGACTAATTTTATTAAAATGTATTGAGTATCGAGTATCGAGTATCTTGTATCGCGATATTCCAAAGCTAAGTATCGAGTATCTAGTATCGCGATACTCTAGAGCCAAGTATCGAGTATCTAGTATCTCGATACTCCAAATCCAGGTATCTAGTATCTAGTATCTCGATACTGATTTTTGAGTATCTTGCCCATCCCTGGATAAAACAATAATGTTGTTCTGGAATCGCGGAAAAAAAAGTCCCGATAAAAATTAATGAAAATATATCAAAATTAAAGAATAAATATATTAAAATTGTGTTGAAAAATACATTAAAGTTACATAAAAAATATTATAATATCACAAAAAATGTTAATAACTTACTTAAATCACATATTAAAATATAATAAAATTTAATTTAATACAAGTCTAAAATAATAAAATATACAATTATTATACAAAAGTTAATAATAAATACAATTATAGTACCTATATGATTATAGATAATAATAAATAATAATGCTAAAAATACTATAAAAATGTAATACTATAACTAGGTACTACTCTTTCTTATGTTATGACTTACGGCCGTTAAAAAGGCCTGTTTATAGGTATACATATTACATATAACCTATTATTATAATACTAAAAAAGTTTGTTTTTATGTAATGTTCCTAATCAAAGTTCAAATTATAAGTATCTATAGTAATTTCGTATATATTTATTAGTCTACTATATTTTAAAAACCATCCAGAATGAATTCCTATTATAACAAACTAAATTTTTTTAAAACTACCTTTCAATTTATGATGTATTATTTATAATATGAAACTTTTTATATTTATCTATACAATTTGAAATATACAATATTATTATCATTACACTAAAACTAAATACTAAATTACTAAGTTATCTTTACATAGGCGCAAATCACCTAAAAATATCAGGGGGGCTTAAGCACCAAAATTTTTTTGGAGGAAACAGACCTGTGAGGGGCTTCGCCCTTCACCAGGGGCGGCTCCAGAGCCTTGGTTAGGGGGGGGGGGCCAAGTTATAATTTCACAAAATCTTATAACAAAAAGAAAACAAACATTTTTACAACACAAATTCAAGTCGTCTATTTTTATTCCATTTACCCAGCAGGTAAATCGTATACACCGTCATACCTCTATGACCCATATAGTCCATATGACAATATTATAATAATTTAATATGCATTTATTTTAACAATATATATTTTTATAAATA
>NW_021760906.1:0-1092 GCF_005508785.2 Acyrthosiphon pisum
ATTCTTCCGATAACGAAAATTTGATATCCATCGTAATAAATATATGACGAATTATTAGTAATCATTATTACTCACAATTCATCCAATTTCTTGGAATCTATATAATTTGAAAACATGAATTATTATTTATTACCCACGTAATTGTTGTTATTATATTACTACAATAAGATAAGTATACTATTAATTCAACATACATTTATTGGAATCTATAAAGTTCAAAAAATTGTTCGCGACCCACCAAAAATTGACTGACGACCCACCAGTGGGTCGCGACCCACACTTTGAGAAACGCTGGCATAGAATAGTATAGAAGCGAAACTCGATCAGCTGATTGGGGTTTTGTTTCCCTATGATCTGAAGTCTGAACCTCCGAAAAACATGGAAACGTTTCCGCGCACCAACATCATGCTATAATGTTTACGTAAACGTTTCCCGAAACATAGACAGGATACGCTACGCGGGGTCAGCTTGTTTACCATTTCCTATTTAACGTATGCCACGCCCCCCTGGAAACCACAATCTAAATTAAATTTAAATTTTTTTATTTTCAGTATTTAAAAATAAAAATATTTTTTTTATAATATTATACGTGTAGCTTAAAAGACTGTAAAAATATAATATAAAAAATATAAAAAATAACATATAAAAATAATTAAAAATATTGATTTCAACAAAAGTTATTTCATCTAGTCGTCTTGTTAATATCTGTAGATTAAGAGGATGCCACAACCGCATGTGTTATCTCCGTCTTTTAAATGTAAAACATAGCAAAAAGTGTTTTACGTGGGACAACTTTTCTCTCACCATATTTATTGTAGATTACTCAATTTTCACATCACGTACAGAAAAACTTTATCTGTGCAACAACGTTTTTTTTTAATAGCACTATCCAATCATTTTTCATAAGCAAATGAAAAAATACAAAATGTTTAGAAGCAAATAACTTTTATTGTATTTATGTTATCTAAAATATAGGCTTGTTTTATAAACTATAATAATTAATTATAAACAAGGAAACAATAAAAGCGCGCTCACATTCATGGGCAGTATTTTATTCAGCCAAAGATAAAGAGAATATCTTTATCCTGGTTT
>NW_021760907.1:0-790 GCF_005508785.2 Acyrthosiphon pisum
GGTTACAAGTGGGTCACTGTATAATGGATGGTATTAAATTTGAATTCAATGATATAATATCATTGTATAAGAAAAACGATTCTGAGTGGAGACGGTATGTCAGTCTAGGTATAAGACATAATATTATATTATAGTCTATAGTATTTAAAAAAAATTGACCTATAATAGGTACCTATAATAAATTCCAAATTAATCATATCATAATATCTATTAGGTACTTATAACGCGTTATACATCAACAAAAAACCGTGGTACTATCATAGATATATAATAGTATACTTTAGAAGTTTCAAGTACCCACGAATAATATTATACAATCACAACAAAATAACTAAAATAGTTATCCTAGGTTTTTAATATGTAATTTCGTCCAAATTTGTACTTAAAATGACTATAAAAATAAACGGTGTAAATTTATTTTATAGATTTTTTGGTAACAGAATTAATTACTTACGTGGAATCTTGTTTTAAATTTTCAATTCTTAGATACAAAAATTGAACATTTTATAAATTTTTAACTACAAAATAATTTTTCAAATTAAAATTTGATAAATTTTGTCAAAATTTGATCTTTAAATGCTTATAAAAAAAAATTGTGCCAATGTATTTTTAATATTTTTCAACTGATATTGTAATAATATATCAGAGCTTTGTATTAAATTTATACACTTTTTGGCCCAACAGATAAAACTTTATTGATATTTATAGAAAAAAAAACTAAAAAAATTTAAAACTGAAAATGTCCGTAAACAGCTCAAAAAGATCAAAATATTTTCAAAATTGTATGGTG
>NW_021760908.1:0-1082 GCF_005508785.2 Acyrthosiphon pisum
GTCTTTAGTTATAGTAAGATATTAATTGTATACACAGAAAACAAAATTACTTAGGTACATTTTTTTTTGTAAAGGGGCACATTGAAAATTATCCAGGCAGACACTCCACATATTAGAAATAAATATTTCTACACGGAATTAAAACGGCCACACGCCTCTGAATACTATTTATATACTATACTGACCTAATAAATATATTTTACTTTTATTATTGTTCAGAATGATAAACGAGTATATATTTTTTTATAAAAAAGAAGAAAAATCTAAGAAATAATAGTTTAATTAATATATTATAGGTATAATATATTAATATTAATATTTATTATATCTAATATTATTAGTTACTACAATTTAATATTTATTCTAGTGGACACAAAGTTAGTAAAATCTTACTTTACTGGGTGTCCATTGTACTTTAGTGTGTGTCCATCTGGACACAAAATATATTCTTAAAAAATGGCCTGCCGTGTTAAGAGGACCACACCCGTATGTGTTGCCTCCGTCTTAAAAACGCGTAACATACCAAATGTACGCTCAGAAATTCAAGTTTATATTATATAGGTATATATTATAATAATTTCATAATTATTGTCACGTGTTATTAAGCCGTGAACGTATACCTACCTACAAAATATGTTGTTATTTTTTCTTTCTGATAAGTATTGTTTTGTGGGACTTTGTTATATTATTATTTATTATGGGTTCTAAAATAAAAGCGTTTGACCACGACCCAACAGAGTGCAAGCACTGAAAGCGAATGGCTCCACCCCCGTGAGCATGCCTATGAGCTGCGCATTTATGCACAAACGGAAATTAAAGCTGCGAATTCCAGTAGGAGGGGTGATAAAATGTATCTGATTTGAATTGAGAAACATACCGCAATTTATGTTTCAAAATCAAAAATGTGATAATCGGGGATAAACGCATGAAATATTCGGGTGGTGAGGTTTGAAAAAATTGTATAATCTTTGTACCTAATACCTATTGTTATACCTATATTTAAATGATAGGTAGGTACATAATTGGTATTATTGATATTTTGTGGGGGAGGTTAGCCCTTCGCGGCCGAAACGAAATGTCGG
>NW_021760909.1:0-2291 GCF_005508785.2 Acyrthosiphon pisum
TACACGTCGTATAGATATATAGATATATATAGTATAAAATTGAACGCGTACACGGAAGCCGCCGCCGTCTGCTCCCACGTCCGAGAGCCGCGGGATAAATAGGTGTTTAATATTTGATAATTCTTTGGTTTTTTATATATATACACTATAACCTACGGTACGCGAGAGAGGATTACGTGACGTGGTGTCGATATATACATTATTGAGCGCCCGCCATACACCCTTGTCCGCAAAAGTCTGCAGTTCCGTCGGGGCAACGCATCCGACTCTATAGCGCGTAATATCCGCCGAAGGCGACACCGCAGGGCTGCGGTGAGAATATGATATTATATTATTATAATAATATGCACTATAGTGTGTATAGGTACTACAACAAACGGGCGCCCAGCAGCAGCCGTGTGCTTGGTGGGATTATGTTTTCGAGCCGGGTCAATATTTATTTTCATTTTATATATCCCGCCCCAGTACCCGCACGCGCGGGTGCGCGAAATCGTCCTTAACATTCGGGAGCTCTCCGTGTTTAAGCACGCGCTCGACCGTGTGTGTCTGTGTGAATGTATAATTGCACGTAATGCATATAGTAGCTGCATTGTTTGCGGTGTATATATTATAGAGGACACTGTTATAATAACATAATATTATATATTGTGGCCTGGTGTGGCGCGGTGGTTGGCTTGTGTTCTGAGTGCGAGCACCGGTCGGTGTCGCTAGTTCCCGAATGGGTGACCAACATTTAGTGACGAATCCTGACACACAAACGTGTTCAAACCAACCGTGCCATACCCCACAGTAAAATGCTAATGACTTTGGTTGTCGAAGAGTTAATTAAAAAAATTATTATATCGCTAATATTATAATGTTACCTATACATAATGAATAACCTAGCATATTCACCCCCATTCTTTCAGTTAATCATGAATTATTAAATTTCTAATTTTGAGAATTTTTAAATGTACTTAAAGACCACGTTTTAAAATTGATTTGTACACTTAAAGAGTTTCCAGTGTAGGATATACAAACTTCTGTTTTTTAAACGAGTGCCCCTTACCCTTTTCTACTGCAAGTATAATTTTTCAGAAAAAACGTTGAAACATTAAAATTAAAGTTCTAACTAATAGATTTTGAGTTATTTAACTTTGTGTACTAAGGATAATAGGTCAATGATGGGTTTGGAAGATATGGAGCTATAGCAATTTTATCTAACTATAGATATTAAACTGTCAATATTTATAATTTTAAAAATGGTCCAAGTATAATAAATACTAGATCATATTATATTACTTGTATTTTATATTTTTGTAAAACCATTTTTTAAGGACTATATTATAATTAGAATAAATATTCACTGAATAATTTTAAGTAAAAAGAGGGGGGGGAGGGTTCGTTTAAAAACAGAAGTTGATTTCGCCACAGGTTAAGTGCTTAGTACAAAAAATCTCTAGAATTAAAAAAATGTAGTATTTTTCAAAAATTAAGAATTCGAATTAATAAATAAATTAAAAAATGGCGGGTGAGCATGCTTTGTGAATCATTACGCAGTCTGTATAATGTGTATTATAATATTTTAGTCGTTGTGCGGTTTGCACCACCGCAACTGCACATTTAATAATGTTCATCGTCGTGTTTTTGTATGCGGCTGCTGCTGTATAATACGCAAAGCTGACCGACTCTACGTTGCAACTTGGCGAAACGATATTATACTGTTTTGACAGCTTAACGATTGTCTGTTAAACGAACGTCCGTTTAATGGTATAAAAATATAATCGAATATTAATTTCTGTAATGTATTCGTGCCTATAATACACAATAGTAGGTACGTAATATTATTATTATGCACATTTAACACTCTATGTAAAGCGTTCGGTGGTATATGTTTTCGGATAGTCGTCGACGACGCGAATAACAAACGGTATAATATAATATAGTTATAGGTATAGTTTATTTTTACGGTCGACTTTAATATTTTAAAATATACATTGCGCGCGCAATAATATATAACAACCATTCAAATGTATTTCATAAAGTATACCGCGATAACACAAATAGCGTTCGAGGTGTACGTTTTTTTCTTTATACGAAATATTCGCGTTAGTGTTTTATTATTATTCTTTGAAATAATGATACGAAAAAAAAACTATAATGCAGAGCACTTTGAGTTAGTTTTTTTTTTATTATTTTTTTTTTTTCATCGTACCTATCATAATATAATATTCATAATAATCACTTGAGTCGATTCGTATCACGAATTTTCGCGTTTAATTATTTTTATTTTACTAAATATCATGTTTGTG
>NW_021760910.1:0-822 GCF_005508785.2 Acyrthosiphon pisum
TAAACAACCAAAGTATTCAATACCAAAAAGTATTTAAAATACCATTCAAAATACTTCATGCTGAAAGTATTTAAAAAGTTATTCAATACTTAAAAAAGTATTTGAATACTTTTACTCAAATAATTTTACCTAAATACTTTACAGGACTGATGATATGATATATAATATAATATTATTATCTATTTCCATGAGAATTTTATTTTCAATGGTCATTAGCATAAAAGACTCAAGATGTCATTGGTCATTGAATTTCTCAGCCTGTTTTTTAAATACTTCAATGTTAAAAATTACCTTTCACAAGCAACTTGCGTAACAGGGAGGGTTAAAATGTATTGATATGCTATAGTTATTGTCGGGTAAGCATTTACAAATAAATTGTATTTCATTAAAACATTATAACAACATATTACACAGTTTTTTCAAGACTTGTTACACGGTTTTATAACATCTGTACTCTCTAGGTCTTCATTTTCAGTCACTTCCATATGACGGTTTATTTATACTCCTCTTCAACAGATTTTTTAAAAATGCCATGATTTTCCGAAATTAAAAAGTTCATCAGATAGTTTGTTTTTTATTTCATTTTCACTTAAATTATCATCTATAAATGGTTTAATTTTGTGAGATAAATGTGTTAATGAATCAGTCGAAAGTCCACTTTTTAATAAATTGAAATTTGATAGAGATAATAACAATGACCAAAGTAAAGTGACCAATAATACAAAATTAATATGTGTTATCATTGATTATTATAAATACAAAATACTAGTGTTAGACATTATATAGTTATTATTAGCCATTCGTCGGCCACCTCAACAGCCC
>NW_021760910.1:3357-4146 GCF_005508785.2 Acyrthosiphon pisum
AATAAATTATATAGGTATCTAAAGTAAGTTTTACGGAACGTATGTGTTTAAGCATACTCATCCTAATTTTTCCAAATAGCATTAAATTTTATTAGGTAAAAAAGGGCCTTTTTCCTTTTTCCTTTTTCATATGACTATATGCAGTAGGTACGGTTTAACGGTTATAATACTATTATAATACGTATTCATTTATCAAACATTCTATATGTAGATTTTATTTTCTGATGCAAGGTATATATAACATATAAACGATGTGTCATTAAAAATTTATAATAATACTGGTTCGTCTTATATAGGTAGTATAGGTACACAATACATACATCTGTGTAGGTATCTACTTGTACTGCTGGCTACAACAGGCCTTCATCATTGCAGCAACCACTGCGGTAGTCCAATGTTTCATACATTATATTATATTATATTGTCGACACTCGGCATTGTAGACTCGGTAGTTTTCAATAAAATGTGTACGCAGTAATATTAAAATAAGCGTATCTATATGCCTTATTATATTAATATTGTTGCGTGGTTTACACACATGCGAAATAATTTCACTTGAGCACGCGATGCTCGACACGGCCGACCCTACACATAAACGCGTATATTAAATTATGTTTTTATTTAATATCTTATATTATATATTATTCACTATTCACACACACACACACAGCCGCACATGGTTATTAGTATAATATACTCGTTGTCATTAATATAATATAAATGTAGGGGAACACGGGGTAAAACCGATACTGGGGCAAAACCGATATTGCTAATTTCGCATTATTCTAT
>NW_021760911.1:0-1013 GCF_005508785.2 Acyrthosiphon pisum
GCTAGTCAGGTAGGCAATCCGACTACGTCGGATCGCAGACCCCCCGGGCGTGTATGTCCGGTTCTCGTATGTGTTTAAATAGGAAATTCTGATTCAGAGTTTGAGTGTCTAGCTATCAGTCATCTCGGGTGAAAATCGATTCCCGAACGGAAGCATTGGGAGTGTAGGTCGCTCGTATGCAAGTAGCTAGTCAGGTAGGCAATCCGACTACGTCGGATCGCAGACCCCCCGGGCGTGTATGTCCGGTTCTCGTATGTGTTTAAATCGGAAATTCGGATTCTGAGTTTGAGTGTCTAGCTATCAGTCTTCTCGGGAGAAAGTCGATTCCCGAACGGACAATCCGCTTGCGGCGGATCGGATGCAGTGGGGGTCTGAGTCGCTCGTATGCAAGTAGCTAGTCAGGTAGGCAATCCGACTACGTCGGATCGCAGACCATGCACCGGGCGTGTATGTCCGGTTCTTGAGTGTGTATGTTGAAATCGGAAATTTGGATTCTGAGTTTGAGTGTCTAGCTATCAGTCATCTCGGGTGAGAGTTGATTCCCGAACGGACTATCCGACTGCGGCGGATCGGATGCAGTAGGAGTGTAAGTCGCTCGTATGCAAGTAGCTAGTCAGGTAGGCAATCCGACTACGTCGGATCGCAGACCATGCACCGGGCGTGTATGTCCGGTTCTTGAGTGTGTATGTTGAAATCGGAAATTTGGATTCTGAGTTTGAGTGTCTAGCTATCAGTCATCTCGGGTGAGAGTCGATTCCCGAACGGACAATCCGCCTACAGCGAAAAGTGCTCGAAATGTAATAAAACTTATTTAAGTATACAACTTTATGCTTTGTTAAGTATAAATATTTTTAAGTAAACATACTTTACTCATAATATTTTTTAACGAATAAAGTAAGTGGTAACTATTCCAAATATAAAAATGAATAATAACTTGAACTGTTGTTAAAGCACAGGGCTTTGAGTTACTTAAGTACTAATGTATAAAGTAATAATTAAATCAAAAGTACAGT
>NW_021760912.1:0-1114 GCF_005508785.2 Acyrthosiphon pisum
ATATACAGATTTTATTATATATACCTTTTAATTATGGAGACAATAATACAAATTATAATATATAAATACTGAAAAGAAATGTTGTATATGTTTAAATTATACTTTGTCTACCTGTACTTACATATATTTTATTTTTAATATGTAGTAGTTATTGAATCACCCAATAACTCAATTATAGTTGATGCCACTCAATTAAATAATCATTCAATAACAATTTCACCAACAGCGATTACTACAGATATAAATGATGGAGCTACAACATCTTTTTTTGCAGGTTATATATAGTATAAATAGTATTAAATAACCTTGATCATTTATACTGTATAGTTCTTCAGATATATTTATAAAGTAAATTAATTATTATAGAAACAGATGAAGAGTTAATGCAGCTTTTAGACACCGAAAATTCATCATTAGTGCCAGGTTCGTCTAGACATGAATTTGCAGGTAATTATATCATTATTATTGGGTTACTATATAATATATTTTATGTCATATATTTTCAATGAAAATATAATATTTTACATAATGTGATTTATATAACTTATAGAATATTCTAAAGAGCCAATCATCATTCAACATCATCATTCCAGCTCTTCAATTACTGCAACGCCTGTTACCCCTACAACCCTCAAAGATGCTACATTTACTAATGAAGGTACTAAATACTACAATAATATATTATAATAAACTAAATACTTATAATATTTATGTAACATAATATAATTTATTATTTAATTAATAATTATATACGGGTATATATGAACGCAGAATATAAGATATTATATTATCAAGTGTATTATATCTTGAAGAGTTGGGAATTGGTTAATATTACAATAAAATAATTATATTGTATATATTATATATTATATACATTTATTATATTTCTTGCATAATTGTCCTAATTGGAACTTCTGTTTTTAGATTTTCAGTCGTTTGTTAAAACCAATCTCACCAATTTAAAGTATGAACTTAAAAGTATGGCTTTCTCTATAGAAACTGTAAAAAATATGATGGCACAACATGTGGAACATTATTCTACATTGCATCAAATTGTAGATAATGAATCTTTGATAGTTAATGAATCTTCTGAAATTGTATGGCCAATAAGCAA
>NW_021760913.1:0-927 GCF_005508785.2 Acyrthosiphon pisum
CGGCGCTACCGTTTGTGTGGTAAGCCAATACTGTTAGATGGCGACTTCAGGCACATATTGCCCGTTGTTCGCAGGGAGAACAGGAGCTCCATCGTCATGTCATCTATCAAACGCCACTCATTGTGGAGAGCGTTTGAACAGTTTCGGCTGACGCGGAACATGGCGCGCCGACAACGACGCCGACTTCGCTGCTTGGCAACTTCGGCTCGGTAACGGTCAACTGCCGTCGGTCGACGGTATCCCGGACACTGTTGACATCCCACCGCAACTGGTTTGCGACGTTGTGGATTTGACAGATTTTGTCTATCCGCAGCAAATGTTGTTGGCCAACGTGGACAAGTTTGCTCAGAGAATCATACTGTGTCTCCGCAACGAGGAATGCCATCAAATAAATTCAACAGTGCTACGTCGCGTCACAGGCGCCCAAAGGACGTACTCCGCCATAGACACAGTAATGATCGACGACGCCGACGAAGCGGCAAACTACCCAACAGAGTACCTCAACTCTCTGCATCCAAACGAGCTACCGCCGCACAAGTTGACGCTTAAAGTCGGTTTGATCGTCATGTTGCTGAGAAACATTGAACCGAAGCGACAAATTTGCAATGAGACGAGGTTGGTGGTCACTGAACTGTGACCACACAACTTCAATGCGAGGAAGTTGTCCAGCGCCAACGACAGGCAGGACGACATCATCTTACCCGCCGTTGCGTTGACTACCGGTGAGGAAGACGATTTGCCTTTTCAAATGAAGCGGATTCAATTACCTGTACGGTTGTCGTTTGCTATGACAATCAACAAGTCTCAGGGTCAAACGTTCGACAGAGTCGGTTTGCTCCTGCCGTCACCCGCCTTCAGCCACGGACAGCTGTACGTTGCGTTTTCAAGAGTGAGGGACGCGCAATCCGCCTGAGTCGGCATGTACTG
>NW_021760914.1:0-913 GCF_005508785.2 Acyrthosiphon pisum
TAGGTACTTATAAGTTATAACGCGTTATACATCAACAAAAAACCGTGGTAAAATCATAGATATATAATAGTATACTTTAGAAGTTTCAAGTACCCACGAATAATATTATACAATCACAACAAAATAACTAAAATAGTTATCCTAGGTTTTTAATATGTAATTTCGTCCAAATTTGTACTTAAAATGACTATAAAAATAAACTGTGTAAATGTATTTTTTAAATTTTTTGGTAACAGAATTAATTACTTATGTGGAATCTTGTTTTAAATTTTTAATTCTTAGATACAAAAATTGAACATTTTATAAATTTTTAACTACAAAATAATTTTTCAAATTAAAATTTGATAAATTTTGTCAAAATTTGATATTTAAATGCTTATAAAAAAAAATTGTGCCTATGTTTTTTTAATATTTTTCAACTGATATTGTAACAATATATCAGGAGCTTTGTATTAAATTTATACACTTTTTGGCCCAACAGATAAAACTTTATTGATATTTATAGAAAAAAAAACTAAAAAAATTGAAAACTGACCATGTCTGTACACAGCTCAAAAAGAGTCAAATTATTTTCAAAATTTTATTGTGTATAGGAAAATGCTAATATAAACATTCAGTAAAAATTTTCATGTATCTGCAGTTATTCGTTTTTGAATACAACAAAATAAGGAAATCGCTACATGAGAAATCGAGTGAATATCTAATGTTGTAAAAATTTGAATTTCAAACGATCATAAAAATTTAATTTGACTTTCTTATAGATATTTTTTTGTTTGATAAAGGTAGATAATCTTATAAAGGAATCTTGTATTACATTTTCATATCTTAGATTTAAAAAGAAAATTTTTTATGAATTTCTAACTCGAATAATTTGCAAATTTTTCGTGATTTTTCATATTTTGTCATTTTTTGA
>NW_021760915.1:0-774 GCF_005508785.2 Acyrthosiphon pisum
GACAGCACATGGCACATTGACCAAAACTGATCAGCACTGGTTATAGTTGCGTATTCCTCCTCTCAAGTCCCATCTGTACCATGTGAGAATACAGCGGAGGGGATATAGCATTACCGGGTTGGCCAACATAGTGGGTCCCGGGAGAGGATATTATGGTAGTGGTGTGAGCGTGGTTGTAGCCATGTGCTCTCTGCTGTACATAGTATATTCAATGATGTATTATTTAAAATATGATAAAAATTAAATTTGTGTGTACCTGCATAATAACCATGGCAAAAAATAGCAGTATTACAACTAAATTCCCAACAGATTTCCAATATTTTTTATAAACAGATGAATTAACCACTCCTTCTTCTTGGTTTTCTATGTCATTCAAATCATTTTTAATTTCTGATTCTTTAACTGGTGTCCAATCATCCATAGATAAGTATGAGTTACTATTTGCTTCCTCAAACTTTACATCCACAGCTTTTACATCATAATCATTAAGTACTTCGAAAGGCCGACCTTGATTTACAATAGTACCATTATTCATTATTAATACCCAATCAGCTGAGAGTAAAAATTGACTATTATGGGTACAAATAATACGTGTTTTATCTTTAAGTAACCCATTAATACAATGTTTATATAGATGTTGAGCAACATTAATATCTACTGAAGCAAAAATGTCATCCATTAAATACATAAATTTGTTCTGAAAAAAAATCAGTACAATATATTTATTGATTTTAGAAGTAATTGTCAACTTAAAAAATGTTATTCAATATATTT
>NW_021760916.1:0-941 GCF_005508785.2 Acyrthosiphon pisum
GCATGATAATGATAACTTGTTTTCGTCTACCACTCAAATGCATATTTCCGTGATCAAATGTCCGTAATAATAATAACGTTTCATAAAATTCCCGATACCGTTATAAAATGTATTATAACCAGTCACTCTAATCAGTAATCAATTGATCAATAAATACGTTTTTCATTTTCAAGCATTTTAGTGTGCTTATGTTGATGTTGATGGAATTAGATCAAAAAACAATATTTTTAAATCTGAAGATAGCCGATAGACGGCAAATTTGAATACAAGCGCAATTGGTATATATTTACAGTAAAATATAAGAGGAGCAATTGCATGGTACACTGACCCTAAAATATAAGCTGCGCAATTGGTCCATGTCCGAAAACTACAGCGATTGGGAGGGGGGGAAATTCACCCTTGACCCCCCACCCTGGATCCACCACTGACACAGAAAAAGCCAGACACAAGATAACAGTACAACACTCAACAGTGCTATAGAAGATAGTGCGATCATATTATACATATACTATATACATATATGCATATGTGTATATACATATGTATATACTATATTATATACTATGATATTACTTAATTATTTTGCTAGGTATCTTATTATTATTATTTTAATGGTAAAAAGTTGCGACTAAAAATGTTTTTATGCGAAATGGGTTAAAGTTTGAGAGTTGAAAGGGGCCCACTAAGTACATGTGTTGTGTCTCGGGGCACAATGGATCTTTAATCTGTTATCTGTATATATATAAGTAGGTATATAACTACCTACATTAAAATAACACAGAGTTATCGAGACGTAATATTATTGTATTAGTATATGTGTGTTAATTGTGAATAATACCATTAATAATCATTTATCAATATTAGGTAATAATAATGAATATAATTTATTTACAATCAATGGTTACTAATATAAGTAGGGTAATAACTAATAACCAATAAAA
>NW_021760917.1:0-489 GCF_005508785.2 Acyrthosiphon pisum
TCTTATTTTATTGTAATTAAAAAACGAATGAATGTAGATATTTGAAAATTTCACTGAGTGTTAATATTTTCATATTCTATACACCACACAATTTTGTAAATATTTTGACTCTTTTTGAGTTGTTTACGGACATTCTCAGTTTTGAATTTTTTTAGTTTTTTTTTCTATAAATATCAATAAAATTTTGTTTGTTGAGTAAAAAAGCGTGAAAATGTAATGCAAGGCTCCTGATATATTGTTACAATAGCAGTTGAAAAATATTAAAAATACATAGGCACAATTATTTTTATAAGCATTTGGAGCTCAAATTTTGACAAAATTTATCAAATTTAAAATTGAATAATTATTTTGTAGTTAAAAATTTATAAAATGTTCAACTTTTATATCTAAGGATTGAAAATTTAAAACAAGATTCCACGTAAATATTTAATTCTGTTGCCAAAAATTCTAAGAAATACATAAGCACAGCCAGTGGCGTACCCAGGGGGG
>NW_021760918.1:0-826 GCF_005508785.2 Acyrthosiphon pisum
TGAACATACCAACTATAATTTCCTTTTTCCGAAGGAAAGTGTACCGTGTACGAATGTACGATATAATACTCAATATAGTATACTACAATATCGTTTAAACATTTAAGAATTGTCTAACATGACTTGTAGGTATTGACTATGAACCCTACGCTGAGTCGATAAATTATGTAAATTATGTAAATGATAAGAATGTTTAATATACGATATTTATCAATATCCGGTCATCTGTTAATAAATTCAAAGGTGGGCATTAACTTGTTAAAAAGTCAAAGTTAAGTTAAAAAGTTAATTTTTTTTAACTTTTTAACTTAACTAATTAGTTTTTTAGATTCTGAGTGGAACGATGAATGTATTGATTTTACAATGATGTGTGTTTTTTTATTTTTTTTTTAATTTTTTAATTTTTTTTTTTATTTTTTTTTTAATTTTTTAATTTTTTTTGTGTCTGTGTACACGATAAGTAGTCGAAATAATGCTACGATTTTCAACTTCAGTATCTTGTTCGATCAGAAAGTGAATATCGTTGGTGCATTGGGAGGTCAAAATTTAAATTTCCCAGTAGTTTTCAAAAGCGCCGGGAAAAACAAAAGAAAAATTAAGGAAAAACGGGAACTTTTACGCAAAATCTGTTTTCGAGAAAATCGATTTTGGTTTTTGGTGTAACTTTAAAAAAAATGACCGTGGATGCATGAAATTTTGACTGAATGTTTACATTTCCATTTTCTATACACGATAAAATTTTCAAATATTTTGACTTATTTTGAGCTCTTTACGGACATTGTCAGTTTTCATTTTTTTTTAGTTTTTTTTCTAAAAATATCAATAA
>NW_021760919.1:0-799 GCF_005508785.2 Acyrthosiphon pisum
GGTATAGGCTGATCTAAAAATTGATGCACACGCGTAGCAATTGAATAAATATATTGAAATAATTGATGAATAATTTTTGAGTTGAAATAAAAGTGAATAATTGATGAATAAATGTTGAATTGAAATAAGGGTAATTGAATTGAAATAAAAGAATTAAATTGAATGATAAATAATTGTTGGAAGAGAATAAATTGATTGATAATAAATAATTGTTGAAAGAGAAATAAGTTGATATATTGATGAAAATAGATTTTGTTTTGAATTAAAATAGTTGACGTCAAATTTGAGAAAAAAAAGTAATTGTAAGGCTAGTCTAGAATAAGTATAATTATAAGATATAATAAAAATAATATTTTTGTGTGATAAATTAAAGTCGTTAAAAGTGATAGTTCGGTTAAAAGAATTAAATAATAAATAAATAGGTAGTTGAATATTGTTATAAGATTGCTGGCTTAGCTACCCAGTAATAGTTTAATAATATTCAAACGCGTTTTTACTCGTAAAAAGATCGCGGCGACGCGTCAAGGTTACAATAGTTTATAAAACTGTGTAGAAATACATACGCAGTATAGCGGTGAGTGTGTGTTAGTGAATATACATTACGGTGCGGTGAAATAAATACGAGCGTACAGTGTGTGTGTGTGTGTGTAAACGCGCGCTATAATACGACGCGGCATACGTAAATAAATACGTACGAGAATAAATATATATAATAAGTGAATAAATATTTAATTTACAGAAATAAATAAGAGTAATTGTTAATAATGTTAATGAATATAATGTATTTTATGAATACGGA
>NW_021760920.1:0-1027 GCF_005508785.2 Acyrthosiphon pisum
CTTAGATCACAAAAATTGAACATTTTATAAATTTTTAAGTACAAAATAATTTTTCAAATTAAAATTTGATAAATTTTGTCAAAATTTGATCTTTAAATGCTTATAAAAAAAAATTATGCCTATGTATTTTTAATATTTTTCAACTGATATTGTAACAATATATCAGGAGCTTTGTATTAAATTTATACGCTTTTTGGCCCAACAGATAAAACTTTATTGATATTTATAGAAAAAAAAACTAAAAAAATTTAAAACTGAAAATGTCCGTAAACAGCTCAAAAAGAGTCAAAATATTTTCAAAATTGTATGGTGTATAGGAAATGCTAATATAAACATTCAGTAAAATTTTCATGTATCTACAGCTATTCGTTTTTGAATTACAACAAAATAAGGAAATCGCTACATGAGAAATCGAGTGAATATCCAATGTTGTAAAAATTTGAATTTCAAACGATCATAAAAATTTAATTTGACTTTCTTATAGATATTTTTTGTTTGATAAAGGTAGATAATCTTATAAGGAATCTTGTATTACATTTTCATATCTTAGATTTAAAAACAAAAATTTTTATGAATTTCTAACTCGAAATAATTTGCAAATTTTCGTGATTTTTCCATATTTTGTCATTTTTTGAACTTTAAATGCTTATAAAAAAAAACTGTGACTAACGATTTTTAATATTTTTCATCTGCCTTTGATACAATATACTAGGAGCCTTCTATTAAATTTTCAAGCTTTTTTATACAACAAATAAAATTTTATTGATATTTTTAGAAAAAAAACTAAAAAAAAATGGAAAATAAAAATGTCCGTAAAGAGCTCAAAATACATCAAAATATTTTGAAAATGTTATGGTGTATAGAAGATGCTAAGATAAACATTCAGTCAAAATTTCATGTATCTACTGTAATGTAAACCAAATTCAATTTTGTGAAAAATCGATTTTGCGTAAAAATTCCCGTTTTTCCTTAATTTTTCTTTGTTTTCCCGGCGCTTTTGAAAACCACTGGGAAATTTAAATTTTGA
>NW_021760921.1:0-1620 GCF_005508785.2 Acyrthosiphon pisum
AAATTCCAAATTAATCATATCATAATATTTATTAGGTACTTATAACGCGTTATACATCAACAAAAAACCGTGGTACTATCATAGATATATAATAGTATACTTTAGAAGTTTCAAGTACCCACGAATAATATAATACAATCACAACAAAATAACTAAAATAGTTATCCTAGGTTTTTAATATGTAATTTCGTCCAAATTTGTACTTAAAATGACTACAAAAATAAACTGCGTAAATGTATTTTTTTAGATTTTTTGGTAACAGAATTAATTACTTACGTGGAATCTTGTTTTAAATTTTCAATTCTTAGATACAAAAATTGAACATTTTATACATTTTTAACTACAAAATAATTTTTCAAATTAAAATTTAATAAATTTTGTCAAAATTTGATCTTTAAATGCTTATAAAAAAAAATTGTGCCTATGTATTTTTAATATTTTTCAACTGATATTGTAACAATATATCAGGAGCTTTGTATTAAATTTATACACTTTTTGGCCCAACAGATAAAACTTTATTGATATTTAAAGAAAAAAAAAACTAAAAAAATTGAAAACTTACAATGTCCGTAAATAGCTCAAAAAGAGTCAAATTATTTTAAAAATTTTATCGTATATATAAAATGCTAATATAAACATTCAGTAAAAATTTCAAGTTTCTATAGTCACTAGTTTTTTAATTGCAACAAAATAAGAAAATCGTTACGTAAGAAATCGAGTGAATATCAAATGTTGTAAAAATATGAATTTCAAACGCCCATAAAAATTTAATTTGAGTTTCTTATAGACATTTTTTTTTTGGTAAAGGTAGATTATCCTATAAGGAATCTTGTATTACATTTTAAAATCTTAGATTTAAAAAGAAAAATTTTTTTGAATTTATAATTCGAAATAATTTGCAAATTTTCGTGATTTTTCCATATTTTGTCATTTTTTGAACTTTAAATGCTTAAAAAAAAAAACTGTGACTAACGATTTTTAATATTTTTCATCTGCCTTTGAAACAATATACTAGGAGCCTTCTATTAAATTTTCAAGCTTTTTTATCCAACAAATAAAATTTTATTGATATTTTTAGAAAAAAAACTAAAAAAAAATGGAAAATAAAAATGTCCGTAAAGAGCTCAAAATACATCAAAATATTTTGAAAATGTTATGGTGTATAGAAGATGCTATGATAAACATTCAGTCAAAATTTCATGTATCTACGGTAATTTTTTTTAAAGTTACACTAAAAACCAAATTCAATTTTGTGAAAAATCGATTTTGCGTAAAAATTCCCGTTTTTCCTTAATTTTTCTTTTGTTTTTCCCGGCGCTTTTGAAAACCACTGGGAAATTTAAATTTTGACCTCCCCAATGCACCAACGATATTCACTTTCTGATCGAACAAGATACTGAAGTTGAAAATCGTAGCATTATTTCGACTACTTATCGTGTACACAGACACAAAAAAATAAAAAAATAAAAAAATATAAAAATAATAAAAAAATAAAAAATAAAAAACACACATCATTGTAAAATCAATACATTCATCGTTCCACTCAGAATCTAAAATGGAAAATAAAAAATGTCCGTAAAGAAGTCAAAATTCATCAAAATATTTTGAAAAATGTTATGG
>NW_021760921.1:3687-4466 GCF_005508785.2 Acyrthosiphon pisum
TTCAGTAAAAATTTCAAGTTTCTATAGTTATTCGTTTTGAATTAGAACAAAATAAGGAAATCGCTACATGAGAAATCGAGTGAATATCCAATGTTGTAAAAATTTGAATTTCAAACGATCATAAAAATTTAATTTGACTCTCTTACAGATATTTTTTGTTTGATAAAGGTAGATAATCTTATAAGGAATCTTGTATTACATTTTCATATCTTAGATTTAAAAAGAAAAATTTTTATGAATTTCTAACTCGAAATAATTTGCAAATTTTCGTGATTTTTCCATATTTTGTCATTTTTTGAACCTTAAATGCTTATAAAAAAAAAACTGTGACTAACGATTTTTAATATTTTTCATCTGACTTTGAAACAATATACTAGGAGCCTTCTATTAAATTTTCAAGCTTTTTTATCCAACAAATAAAATTTTATTGATATTTTTAGAAAAAAAACTAAAAAAAAATGGAAAATGAAAATGTCCGTAAAGAGCTCAAAATAAATCAAAATATTTTCAAAATTTTACCGTGTATAGAAAATGCAAATATAAACAACCTGTGAAAATTTCATATATCTACGGTCATTTGTTTTAGAGTTACACCAAAAACCAAAATCGATTTTGTTAAAAATCGATTTTGCGTAAAAATTCCCGTTTTTCCTTAATTTTTCTTTTGTTTTTCACGTCGCTTTTGAAAACTACTGGGAAATTTTTACTTTTGACCCCCCAAAGTACCAACTAGATTCACTTTCCAATCATAAAAGTTACTGTTGAAGAAAATCGAAGCA
>NW_021760922.1:0-850 GCF_005508785.2 Acyrthosiphon pisum
TTGGGAATGACACAGACCTCTTGCAGTGCACTGGCAGAATATGGAAATCGCAGTTTTCCGAAGGTTTCTGTCCATTTTCCGGGATATCGTCGACAACCGGCAGTATTATATTGGGCGTAGAGTTGCACCCGGTCTCTAGTGCTTCAGCTGTGGAATTTTTCAGCAAGGCCATGTTAGGACACGACACAGCCCTTTCGTGCACCAGCAAATTAGAAAAATCACCGATTTCCGACGATTTCTGTTTACTTTCCTGGAAATTGTCCACAGCAGGAAGTGTTTTATTTGGCATTGATTTCCATCCAAACTCTGTTACTTTGACTGCAGGATTTGTCCGCACGGCCATGTTAGGTAAAGATATAAACCGTCTGTGAACCGCTAAGCTGTTGAAATCGCAATCATCTAACGGTTTCGGTCTATTTGACCGAAGATCAATAAAAACCATTTGCATAATTTCGTTCTCGGAGAGTTTCTGGTTAACAGATGAACTGCTGTCATGTGTTGCTTTATTTGACATGGTGGTTTTATGATGAACGTTGAATAAACAGATTATAATATGAAAAAACGATTTAACTTTTAGACAAAAGTAGATAAATTTATTCGTAATGTTCGCAAGACGTAACAAAATAATACTGATTGGTAATAACTGACACAGAAACGAATAATAGATTTTCCAAACACTTATATGCACATAGCAACAAGATGTTTGTTGATTTGGTAAAACTGAATGTATCTAATTTTTTCCAACATAATATAGGTACAAGTTTACAACAATTATTTCTTAATTCTTATTTTTATTTTTTAGTTATACTGCTGAAGGTACAAACTAAAAGTTATTTTTATTTGTTTAATG
>NW_021760923.1:0-764 GCF_005508785.2 Acyrthosiphon pisum
AGTATATAACTTTATGGTTATACAGTATACACTATCATTCCTTTGATAGAAAACAGGTAAATTATTTAAATATAAAAAATTTAAAAAAATTCATACATAGGTATAATGATATGTGAAATGATATAGTGAAATGATTATATAATGAAATATCTCTATATAATAAAATTAAGTGGCGGGATAATCGTGACCATTTTTCTCAAGAGATATTAGACCGATTCAATTTATTTTTTTTTCAATACATTCTTTTCGTCGAGAAGAAGAACGTATCGCCAATTATATTCGTGTCAGGACGCCACCGGTAGGGGCTCAAACGGGGATTATGAGATTTACGATTGAAATTTTCGTTTATTAATGGTTGCTATTGGTTACAGGAGAAATATTTAGTAGAAATTAGTATTTATTTGTTATTAGTCCCCATTTGGGCACACCAGGGACAAGCATGCGTCAAATCGAATGTTCGCACATTGCCTACCAAGGTGGCTGAGTTGCACTTACTGCAGCGAGTTACACTTAAAAGGAGTTGAGTAATCACAATATTTTAAGAATTATATTTTTTTACGCGCAACGGAGTGCACGGGATCAGCTATATATATATAAAAACAAAATATTTTAATAAAAACAATACATAACTTACATGCCCTTTGGTGACAGCTAAGTTATTTGAATATAAAAAATGTGATGTACTTCATAAAAAATCACAAATCGATAAATTAACAATACACATGATGTTTTAGAAACAATAATAAAATATATTCTAAAATATG
>NW_021760924.1:0-829 GCF_005508785.2 Acyrthosiphon pisum
TACGCTAAAATTTCTGACAAATTAGTTGGGGTACTCCGTCCCCCTGCGTCCCCCCCCAAGTCGAGCACTGGACAGAGTATAGTACTATCAAATACTATAAATTATTTGGTACTATAAAAAAAAAATATAATTATTATAGTTACCTATATAGTATGATGTAGAAATAAGGTACATGACGTCATGATTTTCTAAGATTTATTTTTTTTAGAAGATTAAGTTTTAATTTATTTTTGGTGATTTTGTTTAGCTGAGAACTTGTATGTGGGATCCTTATTATAAATACTAAAATACCATTATTATTGATTAAGTTGACGACTGTGGTGTTTGTTCATTGAGAATGTCTGGTTACTGTTACGTATTATAGTATTATAAAATATTGTTCAGTATGTATATTTATGTAGTCTCATATTTTAACCCGAAGGTCAGTTAATAAGTGCAATATATATTTATTAACCTAACTTGGCTATAATAGTATTATTAATATAATATTAGACTGACGAGGACACTACCACACTGATTTTAAAGTTCTTAAATATAACTTTATTTAACAAAAAAAAAAAAATGGAACTAATGGCCACTGTCGCCTTTGTTAATTAAGAACAATAAAAATAAAAATATTAAATCGAATTTCGGGAGATCAAAAGACACTAAATTGTTAAAATTGTTATCGAATATGTATTTTAATTTGTAAGTCTGACCAGTGGCGTCATTTCAATTTTTGAGAGAGGAGAGCAACATTTTTGACTGACCCATATTAAACTAAAAAAAAAACCGCTCGCTACATACATTACATAAAATCGTATTTTTATCTCATACAATAGCCTTCTGA
>NW_021760925.1:0-954 GCF_005508785.2 Acyrthosiphon pisum
TTTTGGTAATCTATAAAATACTATGAGATAAGATTAAATGCCGATTATTAATCAGACTTTCTGGCGCGTGTCACACGTTAGCATCGTTATATTAGTATTTAGTATATGACCAACTTGTCATTCGATAATTCACTAGTTTTAGTTATATTATTAGTAATATTGCGGTAACTATGGATAATTCTTTAAAAATTATAATGTCAGAACGTGAGAAAGAGTTAGCTGTGGTTTCTTCACATAAATATCGATTCATAAGAAAACGCAAAGACGAATTGTTAAAATGGATATGTTATAACAAAAGTTGTTATGCCAGTATTTTAACTGATGTCAAAAAAACTCAAGTTATTGCGGTAATCGGTGAGCACAAACATGAAGCAATAACAACTCCAAATATTGACCGCCATGTTCTCAGAGAAAATTGTAAACGAAAACCCAGCGATTCAATTTCAACTCAACCAAGCAAAATTATACGAAAAGAATTACTGACAAATGTAGGTACAGATATTGTACAAGGATATTTCTTCTGTCCGAAAAGCCATGTATATGGCAAGACGAAAAAACTTTCTTATATATCCAAAATCTTTTGATGAAGCCATAGATAAAATTTGGGAAATGTAAAACGATGATATTTTTAAATTTAATAATAAAAAGTGTATCCACATTCCGATGAATAAATCGTTTATCTGTATCACGACTGAAGATAATTTAAATTTTATGAGTTCTTGCACAGAATATTTTACAGATGGCACATTTCAATTCGCACCTAATTTTTTTATGCAAATGTATGCAGTTCATTGTTTTAAAAATGGCTTTTATTTACCAGTTATTTTTATTTTTTTGAAAGATAAATTTAAGCAAACATATATCGAAATGTGAAAATTTATTAAAGAACTATATTTGCAACACACATCTCAAACACTTAATCTATGCATATTACACATCGACTTTGAAATAGAA
>NW_021760926.1:0-710 GCF_005508785.2 Acyrthosiphon pisum
AAATTGCTTCACCACTCATTTAATACGTTTTTTTTCAATACTCATAATAATAATTCAATAAATGCCCTTTTAATACAATAATAATAAAATAACTTCAATAATAATTCAATAATTCAATAATACCTTTTAATAAATCTCAATAATATCACGCCCTTCAATAATACGCCCTTTAATATAACTTCAATAATAATTCAATAATAATTCAATAATAAAACTTCAATAATAATTCAATAATTCAATAATACCTTTTAATAAATCTCAATAATATCACGCCCTTCAATAATAACTCAATAATACGCCCTTTAATAAAACTTCAATAATAATTCTATAATAATTCAATAACCCTTTATAAATTCAATAAAATAATATCAATAATAATCCTCAATAATGACTTCAATATAATAACCTCAATAATAATCCTCAATAATAACTTCAATATAATAACCTCAATAATAACTTCAATATAACCTCAATAATAACTTCAATAATATGCCCTTCAATAATAATATTTTCAATAATAATTCAATATACGTTTTACACCATTATACTTATACTCGACTACTTAATATTAGGTACTTATGTTTTAATTATGTTGCATACGTCTATGTAACAAATTCAAAAATAATTATCCACTTACAATAAAGCGGTGTTCCTCGATGCTGATGACATGATGTATGGGTTTTTGATAGAACTGCAGCGTCGTTTTTGTT
>NW_021760927.1:0-753 GCF_005508785.2 Acyrthosiphon pisum
ATAAAATATGAATACAAAGAGAAGATCTAGAAATCTGGTGATCATAAAAAACGTTAAAATGCAAAAACATTGAATTGGTAATTAATAATATTTTTAATTTTGGAAAAAGCACATTTTGGAGTATATTTTATTAGGTTTTCTAAAACGAACTATTTCCATTGAATTTTCCAAAACGTACTATTTCCATTAAATTAATGGAAAAGGTACGTTTTGGATTATTGTACATTTTTATATGACAAAAAAATAGTGTTTATACTTAAAAAATGAACTTTTTTTAAAAAAAAATCACTTTAACTCATTATACTTTACATTTATAGTGCTTCAGTTAATTGACATTGGTTATCGAAAAGGAGATACAGAAAATCGCTTCTCCTGAAAAATCAGTAATTTGGCAATAGTACGTTTTGGATTTCCATCCCTCATGTATTTTTACAAATTAATAAATTCACTTCCAATGAAGTAGCTCCTGCCTTAACCTAAAATCTCAAACTAAGTAAGTTAAGACGTCTAATGTCCTTAGAGTTATCTAATATTTGGATAGTCAATGGATTGATGTGGTGAATTAGCCTTTTTCATGGTTTGCGAGCAAACCTTTGGGTTTTGTATAATATTGTAGGGAGCATCATACAGTGGCGTGCCCAGGAAATTTCAATGGGGGGGGGGGGGGGATATATGTATGTTATAAATTTTTTTAGTAAAAGTACATTTAAATTAATCATGGTTATCCAAACACAAAAATTGCTAAACATATGT
>NW_021760928.1:0-797 GCF_005508785.2 Acyrthosiphon pisum
GTAAGTGACACACTTTCTCGTATAAAGAAACAGACAATTTAAGTGATCCATATGTATAGGTACAATATTTAAATACAAATTGCATTTTATCCAGAATAACAGATTCGACTAAAAGAAAAACAGATTATAAAGCATAAGGTTATAAACTTAATAAATGTTCATTGATTTTTAACTGCTCTATGTCAAGGAAACTTACCAATAACGTTGCAAAAGTATTCTAGTAACCAAGTATCCAATATAACAGTAGGTATTATATAAAACGCATTTCGACATATTATTAATTATATATATATATTTTTTTTTCAAATTCAAATTCAAGTCATACAGAATGCGAATATGCGAGGTGAATCTTATACAATTATTATATTATATTAGAATTTATATTACAATAAACAGTTTAAGGTTAAATTAATAGTGTGACCAGTGACCACAGAATAAATTTAATTTAATTTACTTTGCGGTATGACTGTGTGAAGCTATATCAAAAGGTAATAAGCACAATTGAAGATAACATGGTATTCTATTTTAAATTGTGGGTTCTGTGGTAATCGCTGCCACGTCTTGTAGGTACTTATCGATATTCGAAACGAACAATATTCTGCTTGGTTATTATTAGTTATAAGAATATTACCATGGACTATGCTTAGGAGTTGGTTGACGATTGATAGTGTAGATAGATAGTTTATCTATTTTTTCCAGGGCTTGAAACCGATTGAAATAATTTCGGTTTCGGTTTCGGTTTTGAATACCAGTTTCTAAATTTTACGATTTCGGTTTTAACTTAGCAATACCCGGTA
>NW_021760929.1:0-871 GCF_005508785.2 Acyrthosiphon pisum
CAAAAAGACTAAATTCGTGTCCATACGTGAAGCAGTAGCAAACTTATCAATTTTCAACGGTCAAGGTTTTGTTAAATGTCAATGTCAATCAGGAAAGCGGCAATGTCAAACCACACTATTGGTGCTTATGTTTTAAGAAAAATCTTAAATGTTCCAGCAAATGCCACCAAATAACAACATGTGACAACAAGTAATGAGTAACAAAAACTTGTAATTATAATATAACTTTTTTATTTATTTTTTATTATTTCATTTTTAAAACAATAGTAATAGTTGACACAATGACACAAAATTAAACATATTATTTCATATATACCTACGTGTTTTTCATATTAATAAATAATACACAGCTTTTTTATATATAAAAATATAATATAATATAATATAACTGATAGAAAATATATTTAAATTTTTAAAATAATACAAAATGTTTTTTTATTATTTGCCTGGCATGAAATAGTCATTTAGTTAAATGCCTAGTCATTTAATTAAATGACTAGACATTTGACTAAATGTCTAGGCGGATAGTGAAATTGCATAAACATTAAATTTTTTGACTATATGCCTAGGCATTTAATAAAATGCCTGATTTGACTATATGCCTACGACAACTATAATGATGATATCAAAGGCGCGTCTATCGTGACGGTCTCTGTCTGTCTACCTGTATTCACTATCGATCTCTCACACGAAGCTTTCGCGTTATCGCGTAATTTGTAGATACGACCGGCATCGTACCTAATTTTATGGAGTGATGGAAAATCCGTTTTTTTGCGGACAGGCCGTATGATCGGTGACGGACGTCGGACGTATTTCATTTAACATTTGGACGCCGTTCAAGTAAGTAAACATATTTCATTGCTTATTATAC
>NW_021760930.1:0-960 GCF_005508785.2 Acyrthosiphon pisum
ATTCATTGCTCGTTAGGCATGTGTTTTACATAGACAGTCAACAGAAATACTTAGTATAGTATATGCATGACCATTGATTATATAATCAATAGTGTGACGCATATCACGAAAATCCGTATAAAATATAGTTTATGATAATAATATAACACGTCATGTTGATTCTTAATATTTTTGTAAAATTATTAAATACGCGTAACTAGAAGTGCCGACTGCACCACCCACCCATCACCCCTACCCCGGCGGAAAGGGTCTGCGAGTCTCCCTCGGAAAATATCTGTTTAGTGGGTAACTACGAATGTTGCACATACGAACGCATTGTATCACGTAGGGTTGCGACTGCTAGAATAACAATTTTTTTCTCTAGGTAAGTACTTTTGTTTCACTAGATTTTAAGATTTTTTCATAATTTTATCCATAATAATATGTAATATAGGTGGCACATTATAGTATATTCATTGCTCGTTAGACATGCGTTTTACATAGACAGTAAACAAAAATACGAGTTTAGTATATGTGTGACCATTGATTATATAATTAATGGTGTGACGCATATCACGAAAATCCGTGTAAATATTTTATGATAACAATATAACACATGTTGATTCTTAATATTTTTTTTATTTTATTCAAAACGTGGGTCGCGTTTTCTGTCTATAATTTATTATTTCCGTAGCACACTTGGCAGGACAAATAGCGCAGCTTATACAATTATTAAATACGCGTAACTAGAAGTGCCGACTGCACCCCCTCACCCATCACCCCTACCACCGCGGAAAGAGTCTGCGAGTCTCCCCCGGAAAACATATCTGTTAAGTGGGTAACTACGAATACTGCGCATACGAACGCATTGTATCACGTAGGGTTGCGACTGCTAGAATAACAATTTTTTTCCCCTAGGTACTTTTGTTTTACGAGATTTTAAGATTTGTTCATAATTGTATCCATCATATTATGTAATAT
>NW_021760931.1:0-1443 GCF_005508785.2 Acyrthosiphon pisum
GGGCCTGTACGATACCTAGTAAAAAATATATTATATTATAAATATTTAAAGTGAAAAACAGAAATACTTACCATGAATATTTTTCAAATGTTTTTTGAGGCTGGTCTTGTAACTGAATGTGACGGTACATCTAGTACACGGGAAACGAACACCCTCGTGCGTTTTTCGGTGAGCGGTTAAATTACGTTTTGCCGAGAATTCCGAAGTACATTGATCGCATTTAAACAATTTTAAATGCATTTTTCGATGCGCGATCAAATTAGTTTTGTAGACGAAATCCATAGGACATTGCTCGCATTTAAGCATTTTTCAATTAACGAGAAAAAATTAACGGACGAGAAAAAATGACTGCGTTAAATAACTGCGGGGCGAATAACGTGTGTTACAACAGTGCGAAACATACTAAATGATGATAGAACTGCTATGTGATGACATTCCCTACCCCATCGAGACCGGACACACACACACACACGCACATCGTATGTGACGCTCGGACATCTGATGTATAGAACCTATGGATAACAAAAGATTTTGTTCCGATCTTTTTTCCCTAAGTAATATATAAAAACTACAATATATATAAGCTAGAATATACAGAATACTTAAAACTAAAATATTTAAAGAATATTTAAAACTAAAATATTTATAAGCTAAGTAATACATATAATCATTGGTGGATTTATCAAGTCTCCACCTCATAAAGACGACAATTAATATAAGCTAAATTATATACATCACCGAAATTAGTAGTATATATTTGTATGTTCACAGCCAGCTTTTCCACGGTAATTTTTTTTTCAAGGGGGAATGTCCCCCTTGAAGACTTTTATTTTACCGTGTAACACATTTCACACTGATTGTCTACCAAATTCTACCTCGTAAAAATATTTACAGTATTTCATTTCTACTCATGTTGGTTACACTGTTTTTTTTATCTAAATTTGATAAACAAATTTACAATTATTTTTTTTTTAATTTTCAAAGTTGATTAATTTTTTTTATTATATTCAGTCATGACAAAATTTATTTTATTCAGTTACTAACGATTAAGTGTTTGAGCAGGTTGTGTCTCGTTCACTAATTTTCTCATCATCTCATCAAATTTTTTTTTTCTAAGTTATTCTTTAATTTTTTTTTAAATGAATTTCCAAAGATGTTCAAACGATATCCAGTAATTGGTCGACCAAATACGATTCAATTCAACGCCAGCCCATCCAGAATTATCTACATTTGTATCTAGGTTACGAACTTTTAAGTCGTTTCCATCGAACACCGGTCAAAATAAGTACAAATTAGCCGAATGCGGATTTTACTATATCAATCTCGACGATGCAGTTCAATGTCATTGGTGTGGAATAATTTTGCATAGTTTTGAAATCGATGATAATTGTTTCATAGAGCATACTCGCTTCTCACCAAATGTTTATATGTATTATTAATGAA
>NW_021760932.1:0-754 GCF_005508785.2 Acyrthosiphon pisum
TCGATCCGACAGCAGCACCTTCTGTCACGGCTCTCGCCATGGCAGGCAGCCTGACCCTCGGCAGCCAGCTGTCAGCCACCTATACCTTTGATGCTGGCCGCGGCGACCCGTCAGACAAGTCCCGCTATGCGTGGGGTAACCAGGGTCAGACGGCTTCTGCAGTGTCCAGCACCACGGACACAGTGCAGACGTCCGGCACGGTGCCATCGTACACGCTGACCCAGAGCAATGTCGGGCAGGTTGTGGAAGTGTCGGTTCTGCCGGTGAACGGCCGCAGCGTGAATGGCACTACCGTGACTCAGGACGCGAAGATGGGGGGCAACAACTTCACCGACGGCAACAACGACATCATCGTCGATCCGGCAGCAGCACCTTCTGTCACGGCTCTCGCCATGGCAGGCAGCCTGACCCTCGGCAGCCAGCTGTCAGCCACCTATACCTTTGATGCTGGCCGCGGCGACCCGTCAGACAAGTCCCGCTATGCGTGGGGTAACCAGGGTCAGACGGCTTCTGCAGTGTCCAGCACCACGGACACAGTGCAGACGTCCGGCACGGTGCCATCGTACACGCTGACCCAGAGCAATGTCGGGCAGGTTGTGGAAGTGTCGGTTCTGCCGGTGAACGGCCGCAGCGTGAATGGCACTACCGTGACTCCAGGACGCGAAGATGGGGGGCAACAACTTCACCGACGGCAACAACGACATCATCGTCGATCCGGCAGCAGCACTTCTGTCACGGCTCTCGCCATGGCAAG
>NW_021760932.1:42293-43111 GCF_005508785.2 Acyrthosiphon pisum
CGGGCTTGAGCTCGTTCGCTGGGATGATGCCGTACTTGTTGCTGCCGTGGCAGCATACAGCAATCAGGCGAAAATATGGATACACTTCCTCTTATAACAACGGTGGTGTTAATACGTGGGTAGTATCCGCCGTAGCCGTCGATAAAAAGGGCAACACTCAAAGCGCGCAGAAATGCAAGTTACGGTAACAACCGCTGGCATTAGCATTACAGAGAGTCTTTTTGATTCTGAGGAAGACTTACTGCCCGCTGATTCACTGAGCACATCAGTGATGAGGCTAAAACTTGAGGATGATGCAGGGAATCCGATATCCGGTCTTGCTGACGCTATAGTACTTGATACCGTTATGCCTGGAGCGACCGGCAGTCTGCCCTCTTTCTCTGCATTTAAGGAGACATCTCCAGGTGTATATGAATCGCTGATGACTGTTGGTTCTGGATTTGGCCGTTTGTCTATAACTCCAATTGTTCGTGGCGTCACTCTTGCCCCAATTTCGATTGATATAGTTTCCCCAGCAGCCCCTCAGGTTGAATCGCTTAAAATATCCGGCCAACTTCTCGTTGGCAGCACTCTAAGTGGAACTTATGTTTATGAGCAGCCTCAACAAAGATCCGGGAAAAATATTGTAGCAGCCAAAGATGAGTCGGTTTATTTGTGGGGAGAGAAAGGAACAACCGCAGCCAATATACAAAATGGTGATGTCATTTCAACATCCGGAATAGTACCTGGCTATACAATTAAAAATTCTGATGTCAATAAAGTCATTGAACTTTCACTTCTTCCCCGAAACTCTTTTAGTGTTGCCGGAAAAGTGGTGA
>NW_021760933.1:0-878 GCF_005508785.2 Acyrthosiphon pisum
ATGTATTATCGGTATGCAAAACATATTTTCCAGTGTTATTTTAAAATTTTTATATACTATTGTATTTGAAAAAACATTTAAAAATATGAAAAAAAATAAAAATAATATGTTTATTACACCAAAAAAATAAGTAATGAGTCTCGCTATGAAACTGCACTTTCTTTAGTGCACTATTGTAGCGCCATAGTAAAGTTAATAATATACAACCATATTTATTTATGGTCGCCGGTGGTCATGATGTAGTGAGGTAGTAATGATCAATTATGGGCGCTGGAGGGTCACAAGTGTATAAAGTTTGAGAATTCCAAATGACTGCAGGCGTTTACATGTCAATCGATGTGTTAAAAGAGATTTAAATTACATTTTTCTATTAAATGAAAAAGTATTAACTTTTTTATTTCAATAAATATAATAACAGTAGCAACAAAAAAATTGAGAACTTGCTATACTTTATAGTGAATTAGGTAGTTAAGTAAGTCATTGTAATGGATGTGTTAAATTTAAATTCAAATTCAATTATAAATCATTGCACACTAAAAAAAAATATACTAAGATGAGACAACTTATATTTCAAAGGATATTTTATTATATATTTTTATAGTTATAAGAAATTGATTTTTCAATTATTAATATGGTTAAACTAATTTTTAAACTTGAAGAATATCATGGCATTTGTATAGTTTCAAAAATATTATAACAGAAAAATAATTAAAAATTCATCATTATAAAACTAATACATTAATTGGTCTACTCAAAATCTAAAATGAGTACGTATTGAAATATTTATCTTTCCATTTTTATTTTATGAATATACTACTACCATGAGCTCTAGCTAGTTGTTATATAAATTAAAAAATATAAATACTCACAAAATGTAT
>NW_021760934.1:0-1391 GCF_005508785.2 Acyrthosiphon pisum
CTGCGACTGGAGATTATGTTTCATACTTATAAATAATGAACTACATAGACATGTTTTTGTCATTCCTTATAGTATTTAATAGTAACGAATACTCAATTAAACAATTTTTTTTTTTTACTTATTCATTGAATGAAATATTTCAAATATAAACCATTCTAATATGTATGAATATGACTTAAGTAGGTATGTTTTAAGTTAATACTGAGTCCACTTAAGATCCAGAATCTGAATAATCAATTACATTAACTATTTGAATAATATATACAACATTTTAAAATGAATATCTTATAATTTTTTTTATCGTCAAGAGAATCTCAAATATATTTAATAATTAATATTGAAAACTTAAAGACTTGGAACTTTAATACAATATTACCTTACATATAGAAACAGTTTCAGTTATTCTAAAACCTATTAAAAACTATTATCATGAAAATTATTTCTTTACCTATGAGTTACAGTTATACAAACAAGTAAAAACTTTGATATAAGTCATAATTTGATACATATAATTTATTATATATTTTATTTACAAAAATAAATAATTATATAAACTCCAAATGTCCATCCATCTTTTTAATATATCTAGAATATTTCTAATACATAGGCAGATATCCTGTAAAATATTAGGTAGCAGTAGTATATATTTATATGTTCACAGCCAGCTTTTCCACGGTAATTTTTTTTTTCCAAGGGGGAATGTCCCCCTTGGAGACTTTTATTTTACCGTGTAACACATTTCACACTGATTGTCTACCAAATTCTACCTCGTAAAAATATTTAACGTGATCAAATTTTTTTTTTTAGGAAATCTTAAAACTGAAAAAATTATTTCAAGTAAAAACATAAATTATTAAATAATATTTTTTTTATTGTTATAAATTAAGTCTTAATTATATTTACACAAGTTTTCTTACTTTTCTAGTAAAAGGTACATATTCTACAATACGATCATGAATTAATAAACAGTAAGCTGTCACACCTGTAAGCGATTCTGAAGCTTCAATTTCCAATTGAACATCTACTGCTGAGGCTGTGGTTGAATCGTTCTGTTTTGAAGTGTCGATAACTATAATTGGTGCGTTTGCTAGAAAAGTAGATGGACTCAATATCGGGTTACGAATACTTTTTTCATAGTACGATTCTTGAAACGATGTATACATATTATATAATAAAGTGAAATTATTTTTAGAAAAATCTAAATTCAAATTATCGTATGGATAAGCTATCGAGTTTAGAAATACTTTAACGTTTGTTAGATTACAATGGTCAAATATACTACAATCTTTCGCTAACAAATTTTTACGTCCTTTTTGTAAACCAATTATGATGAATCGTGGTTTTTAAATAATTTTGAAGCAGTTTTCAAATTCCACACAACTTTTTTAGTG
>NW_021760935.1:0-816 GCF_005508785.2 Acyrthosiphon pisum
TACAATGAGATCTGAAAATATATTAAAAATCCTTAGTCACAGTTTTTTTTTATTAGCATTTAAAGTTCAAAAATTGACAAAATATGTAAAAATCACGAAAATTAGCAAATTATTTTGAGTTAATAATTCGTAAATTTTTTTCTTTTTAGAACTAAGATTTTAAAATGTAATACAAGATTACTTATAGGATAATCTACCTTTATCAAAAAAAAATGTCTATAAGAAACTCAAATTAAATTTTTATGAGCGTTTGAAATTCATATTTTTACAACATTTGATATTCACTCGATTTCTTACGTAACGATTTTCTTATTTTATTGTAATTAAAAAACGAGTGACTGTAGAAACTTGAAAATTTCACTGAATGTTTATATTAGCATTTTCTATATACGATAAAATTTTGAAAATAATTTGACTCTTTTTGAGCTGTTTACGGACATTGTAAGTTTTCAATTTTTTTAGTTTTTTTTTTCTATAAATATCAATAAAGTTTTATCTATTCGGCCAAAAAGTGTAAAAAATTAATACAAGGCTCCTGATACATTGTTACAATAGAAGTTGAAAAATATTAAAAATACATAGTCACAATTATTTTTTATAAGCATTTGAAGTTGAAATTTTGACAAAATTTATCAAATTTAAAATTGAATAATAATTTTGTAGTTAAAAATTTATAAAATCTTCAACTTTTATATCTAAGGATTGAAAATTTAAAACAAGATTTCACGTAATATTTAATTCTGTTACCAAAAATTCTAAGAAATAAATTAGCACAGTTATTTTATAGTCATTTTAAGTTCAATTTGGACGAAATTA
>NW_021760936.1:0-967 GCF_005508785.2 Acyrthosiphon pisum
CTCATAAGCGCAAATAGGGGGGCTTAGGGGGTATTAGCACTCCCAATTTTAAAATTAGCACCCTCTAATAATTTATGTGTATATGTGTCAAAACTTCTCCTTACAACAACAAAAAAAACAGTTTATCATCACTCATCAGACATGAGGGTATCAGAGTATAATGAATGAAACAATGAACTCGACAATTGTCATTTTTTCGAATTCAAATCTATTTAGAACATTTATCATTATTTTCCAATGTCTCTACTAAACACGGTCGTTGTGGTCGGTTATATTATTATCAGTTGTCAAGTTCAGCAGCGACTCAGCGCTATGACAATAGTATCGCGAGTATCTACTAATATAAACATTCCCTTCGGACAAAAACCTATTTACGATATACGAATCACTTGTCAGTTGGTGTTCACTTATGAGTTCCAAGTTTTCGACATTCTGTGTAATTGTGTATGCCGTATGGTATTATATAGTATAATATCCTACACAGGATGTAATAAATAGAACTGACTTTTGAAATAACTTTTGTTCTAATCAATATTTAAATTGTTTTTTTATATACAATTTATAGTCACTTATTATAGTTTATAATAGTTTATTATAGTTTCAAATAAATTATGCAAAAAATTATTTATATATTTTAATTAGGTACTTATTTTTTAACATTGAAAATAAAAAATTTTAAATTTGATTTCAATTTTTTTAGATAAGTAGGTATATTCAAAATAGCCAATTTGTGAATCTGATTATAAAAACAATAATTTTGATACTAAAAACATTTATCTAAGTCAAGTAGTTTATTTTTGGAATTTTTGATATATCAATATTTTTTTGATTTAATGAATTTGGAATGTATACGTAAGTTATTATAATAACTTCTTTCAAAATATTTTTTTTGGAAATTTGCTGACATGAGTATATAATTTCTTAAATTATTTACTAATCATATAATTTTACACTTTTGTCATACGTT
>NW_021760937.1:0-991 GCF_005508785.2 Acyrthosiphon pisum
TCTTTCGACTTTGAGTTATCGCGATTCAACTGTCATTGGGTATACTTAATATTAATTAATCAATTACCTAAAATATCAATTCAATATTTATTTTATTTTCTTAATAGTTAGGAAGCATATTATTAGGAGAATGTACTTTACCCTTTATTTATTTTTGTTATTTTATGTTATTTTAGTTTATAAATATGAAATAAGATTTAAATATGGGTTTTATGAATACCTATGTTTTGTAGTTATATGAAAATTGAACATGTATCGGATTAGGTAACCAAATATCAATTGCTATTTTCAAAACAATTTATGTCATGAATATGTTATTTTATTGAATGCAAATTATGAATGAGCTTAATTCAAGGCACTCTAAATAAAATAATATGGATTCATTTTTACATATGTTCACATTTTTTGAATTAAATGTATTTTCTTAAACATTTTACCAATAATTTCCTACCAAAATATTTTGATTTTTTTTATTGAACTATTCGCAAACATATACAATAATCATTTTTCTATGGGAAATATTTTTAATGTTATATATCATGATAAAGAACGAGGTAATAAATAAAATGAACTAAGTTAACTATTCTTGATACTACTATATAGCTTAAAATAGGTACAATTTATTACTCTAGTGCAGTATTTTCTACAAGTTGTGTCATGACATTTTACAAGGGTGCCATGATATCTGCATATTCACAGATGTGTATCCCTGCACTTATTTTTGTTAAATAGATAATATTCTAAAGTGAGCCACAATTTATAAGAACTCTTAATAATGTGCCGTGATGGAAAAGAATGTTAGGAAACATTGATTTAGTGACTAGTTATTGTTCTCGTTGGTTAGTTTTTTTTCTATAGATACAGTATAATTTTTATTATATTATGATTATTAATTAATAGTTTAAAAACATTTTGTTAAATATTTCATGTATTTTTAAAAAAATAACAAATATATTTTTACTTGAAAATTCTCGCCCTAATTGCTGATATG
>NW_021760938.1:0-1586 GCF_005508785.2 Acyrthosiphon pisum
ACGAAGCATTCTGTGCAAGGGGTGATTAAGTCCGTATAATGTATTATGAGTTGGAACTTGGAAGAGTGCGTGATTTCTGGAAAAGAAGGAAGGAATACGAAAACATATTTTAGAGAGGAGATCGGGTGCATCTATGGTGCCACCTAGGAGCGAGGTTATAAAGCGCTCATCGGCATCTTGTCGACGAGTTGACAGCATTGGTATTCCCAATGAACTACGAATTGAGGAATAGTCATGCGTAGGGTGAGGTATCTTCATTATGTAGGCAATGTAAGAAAGAAATCTATTTTGTACACGCTCGAGTCTAAGTTCGTCTTTAGCTAGGTATGGATGCCACACCACCACACCGTATTCTAATATAGAACGTACTAATGAGAAGTATAATGTGCAGAGACAACGAGCAGAAGAAAACTGATTAGTATTGCGTTTAATAAAACCCAATACTTTTAAAGCTTTACCTACAGTGACATTTATATGGTGCTCAAAATTTAATGATGGTGAGTAATAAATACCAAGATCTTTATAGAAGAAGACACGGTTAAGAGAAGTGCCATTAAGAGAATAGTTGTGGTGGATAGGAAATCGCTGCCTAGAAAACGACATAACATGACATTTGCTTATATTAAGTCTAAGACCAATGGAGTACGCCCAACTTGCAAAAATATCTAGTTCTGACTGAAGGATATGACATTGATTAAGATTGTCTATTTTAAGGAATATTTTTATGTCATAAGCAAAAAGAAGGAGTTTAGCCTTAGTGATCCATTTGGTTATCGAGTTTACAAACAGAATAAATAAAAGAGGACTAAGGTGGCCTCCTTGAGGGACTCCAGATGGTATCTCAGCTAACTCCGAAACAGCATTTTTGATTTTTATGAATTGTTTTCTACCTGTGATGTAAGAGTGCAACCAAGATAGTAGGGGATTCCCAATGCCTAAAGACTTAAGCACCATTATAAGGCAATCGTGGTCCACTGTGTCAAATGCTTTATTAAAGTTGTAAAGATTACATCTACCTGACCTCTGTGTTCGATAACTTCTGATAAATAAAAAGAGAAGGCAACACCACTTGTCACGGTTGATTTATGCGATCTAAAACCATGCTGCTCACTTATAATAAGGTGATTAAGACTACGCTTTATTCTGGAGTATACAATCGATTCAAATAATTTTCCAATATGTGGTATTATAGAAATTGGTCTGTAGTTTTGGATATCAGAAGCGTCACCAGATTTCAGAACTGGTGCTATAGAGGATATTTTCCAAACCTTAGGAAAAATACCTAAATCTAATGAACACCTGAATAGTAAATAAATTGGATAAGCAATAGAAAAACGACAATTGTACAAGCATTGAGCGGATATGTCATCTGGACCATTAGAGTAAGTATTTTTTAACGATTTAAGAGCGGAAAAAATATCGTCGACAGTAAACGTTATATCGGAAGGAAGTTCATAGGATAAGTAATCAGATGAGCCAGTAAATGGTGAAAGTTGGAAAGCTGAGGAGTTGAACGTCGAGGAGAAATGAGTTGAAAACAGATTAGCTGATTCAGTTGGAGTATTTGAGGCAATATTACCGAGATG
>NW_021760939.1:0-931 GCF_005508785.2 Acyrthosiphon pisum
GAACCTGTTTCTGGAACCGGAACCCTTTGAATATTGGGAACCGGAACCGGACCAGAACCCTTAAATACGTTTTTTTAGGAACCGAAACCGAAACCTATATTTTGATGTAGAGGTTTTTATGGTTTTTTTCGATTTTTTTCGGTTCTAAAATCCAATAGATATTTTATCTATGGTGTAAGTTGGTAATAACTAATTTTATTATTAGTAATAATAAATAATTATAGAAAATGTAGACCTATAAAAGTTTATCAATGCTAAGAAATAAGAATATTATTATGTGTACAAGTACAACAGAATTGTCATAAAAGAAATACCAAAAATCCAAATTCTAATTTCCATGTAATCGATATCAATATTATTATTGAATCGCAATTCGCAATAGCTGATGTATAATTTCTGAAAATAATAGTAATTTGGACGTTTATAAGTGATTCAGAATTCAGAGTAAGTTATCATATAAATTATAAATTATAATTGTTACCTTACTAATATGCCTGCATTGATAATATTAAATACCTAAACGTAATGCAGGTATCGTTAACTCTTTTCTCTATGTATACTATGCTCTGTACGACAATTCTACTAAACTGTTCTTCCGTCTTCATTAGCGAGGTATATATTGTTTAAATTTTTTATATATAAGTTATAAAATATTATAACAAACTAAAAAATGGGTCACCCAAGTGTGTTAGAAATTCATTCTTATTTGTTTTTTTAATAATATTTTTTTATTTATTTTAAATATTAAAATGTATTTATTTATTTTAATTTATAATTTTATAATAATTCATTTTTTTATAATATTACCTAAATTCTGAAATAGTTACACTTAATTACAAATACCTGTCACTAAAAAGAGGTTATTAATATTATGTTAATTTTTTTACATAGTACTTTATTGATAAAAAAAAGTCAAATAATAAGGTTAGAA
>NW_021760940.1:0-1175 GCF_005508785.2 Acyrthosiphon pisum
ATCATTGTATACGAAAAACGATTCTGAACGGAGATGATTTGTCAGTCTAGGATATATTATTTTTAAAGAAAAACTTATGGAGAACCTTGTACCAAATTTTAAAAACTTAGTTATAAAAGAAAAAATTTTTACGATTTTTCAACCACTAAATTACTTGCAAATTTTCGCAATTTTGACATATTTCGTATAAATTTGAACTTTAAATGCTTATAAATAAAAATTGTGACAATGTATTCCTTTTATTTTGCAACTGCTATTGTAAAAATATGTTAGGAGCCTTTTATTAAATTTCCAAATCTTAGAATTAAAAAGAAAAACTTTTATGAATTTCTGTTTAAGATTATTTGAACATTGCCGTAATTTTTACGTATTTAGTCAAAATTTTAACTTTAAATGCTTATAAAAAAAAAATCGTGACTATATATTTCTTTTATTTTTCAATTGCTATTGTAAAAATATATTATGAGCCTTGTATTAAATTTTGAAATCTTAGATATAAAAGGAAAATTTTTTATGAATTTCTAGCATAAAATAATTTACGAATTTTCGTGATTTTTACATAATATGTTGTCAAAATTTGAACTTTAAATGCTTATAAATAAAAATTGTGACAATGTATTCCTTTTATTTTGCAACTGCTATTGTAAAAATATGTTAGGAGCCTTGTATTAAATTTCCAAATCTTAGAATTAAAAAGAAAAACTTTTATGAATTTCTGTTTAAGATTATTTGAACATTGCCGTAATTTTTACGTATTTAGTCAAAATTTGAACTTTAAATGCTTATAAAAAAAAATTGTGCCTATGTATTTTTATAATTTTTGAATGGGAGTTAGAACAACATATGTGGACCCTTCTATTAAATTTTCAAGTATTTTGTCCCAGCTAATTTTTTTTTATCAACATTTATAAAAAAAAAATCAAAAAAAATCGATTATTTCAATTGCCTATAAATAGATTAAAAATTAGTGAAATATTTTGAAAATAAAACTATATAAAGAAAATGTCAATTTAAACAACTGGTAAAATTTTCAAGTGTCTACGACTCATACTTTTTGAATAATAACAAATATCAAAAATCGTTTGAGGCTAAACCGTTATTTAATGCGGTTTTGTAAAAATTTAATTTCAAACACTCCTAAAAATTTTTTTCTCTTAGTCCGGTTGAGTTTTTTT
>NW_021760941.1:0-1421 GCF_005508785.2 Acyrthosiphon pisum
TTCCTCAAAAGTTTGTCTACCATTTTCAAAAAAAAAAAAAATGTCTACAAGAAAATAAATAAAATTTTTATGAGCGTTTGAAATTCATATTTTACAACATTTGATATTCACTCGATTTCTCATATAACGATTTTCTTATTTGATTGTAATTAAAAAACCAATGACTGTAGATACTTGAAAATTTCACTGAATGTTTATATTAGCCTTTTCTATACACGATAAAATAATTTGACTCTTTTTGACCTGTTTACGGACATTGTCAGTTTTCAATTTTTTTAGTCTTTTTTTCTATAAATATCAATAAAGTTTTATCTGTTCGGCTAAAAAGTGTAAACATTTAATACAGCACTCCTGATATATTACTACAATAGCAGTTGAAAAATATTAAAAATACTTAGGCATAATTTTTTTTACAAGCATTTAAAGATTGAATTTTGACAAAATTTATCAAATTTAAATTTGAATAAATATTTTGTAGTTAAACATTTATAAAATGTTCAACTTTTATATCTAAGAATTGAAAATTTAAAACAAGATTCCACGTAAGTAGTTAATTCTGCTACTAAAAATTCTAAAAAATACATAAGCACAGTTTATTTTTATAGTCATTTTAACTTCAAATTTGGACGAAATTACATCTTAAAAAACCTGGAATAACTATTTTAGTTATTTTTTTGTGATTGTATAATATTATTTGTGGGTACTTGAAACTTCTAAAGTATACTATATTATATATCTAATGATAGTACCACGGTTTGTTGTTGATGTATAACGCGTTACCTAATGGATATTGTGATATGATTAATTTGGAATTTATTGTTGATACCTATTATAGGTGAATTTTGTTTTATTGCTATAGATAAGTATGTAATATATCTTATACCTAGACTGATATACCGTCTCCGCTCAGAATCGTTATTTTTCTTATACAGTGATATTATATCATTGAATTCAAACTATCCATACAGTGACCCACTTGTAACCTACTGTACAGCAGAGCGACATCCACTTACCCACTGTTTTTTTGTATTGTTTGCTATTCTAATTATAAGATTAATATTACGGTAAAAACACATTATCCAAAAAAGTGGTCTCGTGCCTTATTGTATATTGGTCATAGTTCTTGAAACTCTTGAGTACGTTTCATATTTCAGTACACATGTGTACCTTCCTTTATTATTCATCACTAAAAGTGTTGTAAATGACAATTCTGCCGTTTAAATTAAAAATTAAAAAAAATGTATACTCAATAAATAATTGTTGTCTTTGAAACTTGTTTATTTTTAACACGTATTAAAAAGTTACCTGCAGTTTAATCCTCGTCTCCTCGTATCTAATACCAGATTGACATCGAAATTCGTATGTCAACTATATTCAGTAGAAACAAGACATATACATGTATATCGATGTATCTGTATGTA
>NW_021760942.1:0-789 GCF_005508785.2 Acyrthosiphon pisum
CTATAAAAATAAACTGTGTAAATGTATTTTTTAGATTTTTTGGTAACAGAATTAATTACTTACGTGGAATCTTGTTTTAAGTTTTTAATTCTTAGATACAAAAATTGAACATTTTATAAATTTTTAACTACAAAATAATTTTTCAAATTAAAATTTGATAAATTTTGTCCAAATTTGATCTTTAAATGCTTATAAAAAAAAATTGTGCCTATGTATTTTTAATATTTTTCAACTGATATTGTAACAATATATCAGGAGCTTTGTATTAAATGTATACACTTTTTGGCCCAACAGATAAAACTTTATTGATATTTATAGAAAAAAAAACTAAAAAAATTTAAAACTGAAAATGTCCGTAAACAGCTCAAAAAGAGTCAAAATATTTTCAAAATTGTATGGTGTATAGGAAATGCTAATATAAACATTCAGTAAAATTTTCATGTATCTGCAGTTATTCGTTTTTGAATCACAACAAAATAAGGAAATCGCTACATGAGAAATCGAGTGAATATCCATTGTTGTAAAAATTTGAATTTCAAACGATCATAAAAATTTAATTTGACTTTCTTATAGATATTTTTTGTTTGATAAAGGTAGATAATCTTATAAGGAATCTTGTATTACATTTTCATATCTTAGATTTAAAAAGAAAATTTTAATGAATTTCTAACTCGAAATAATTTGCAAATTTTCGTGATTTTTCCATATTTTGTCATTTTTTGAACTTTAATGCTTATAAAAAAAAAACTGTGACTAACGATTTTTATATTTTTTCATCTGCCTTTGAAA
>NW_021760943.1:0-1154 GCF_005508785.2 Acyrthosiphon pisum
CGTTGGTTAACCAGCTTGGTCCGTGCCACCATATCGAGCTATTTATGATTTCTTTTGTACTGCATCCTCGCGAAATAATATCCGCAGGATTGTCCTTTGTTCCAACATGGTGCCATTCATTTACTGAACTAAGGTCGTGAATTTCACCCACTCTGTGCGCAACAAATGTTTGCCAACGCGTAAAGGGTGAAGTTATCCAAGCTATGACGATTGAAGAATCCGACCAAAAATAACGACGTTGTATTTTTATACCTAATTTCGGTATTACTTTGTTGTACAGCCTTACTAAAATTAAGGCCGCGCATAGTTCCAATCGCGGGAGCGATATAACTTTTAAAGGCGAAACTTTAGATTTTGCACACAATAAATGCGACGTGAAAACGCCACTATTATCTGTCGTGCGTATGTATATACACGCGCCATAGGCGGCTAAACTGGCGTCAGCGAATCCATGAACCTCTATATTACAATTATCTTCCGTACATATAAAACGTTGTATATTCAATTCACGCAAGTTTGCCAACTCATGTAAATATTTTTCCACTCGTCGTGCATTTTCGCTGGTACCGGTTTATCCCAATCAATTTTTAACCTCCACATTTCTTGCATTAAAATGTTTGCCTTTATTACTATCGGCCCCACTAAACCTAGTGGGTCGAATAATGAGGCTATTTGCACCAATATGTTTCTTTTGGTTGTTGATTTATCTGTATTTGTGTCCTGCACTTTATATTTAAATATGTCCTTACTAGGATGCCACAGGACCCCAAGAATTTTCGCCATATTGTCCTCTAATTCTAATACCGACATAGCATCATTATTTTCTTGGTTTAAATTTTGCAATAACCCCGAATTGTTTGCAGCCCATTTTCGTAAGTTAAAACCACCTGATTGTAGCACTGTTCGCAAGTCATTACGCAATTGTACGGCCATCTCTTTCGTATTTGCTCCAGGACTTCGCCCGGGAAAAAATGCACACCTAAAATGTAGTGCTACGTATATCGGCGTATCTTGATAGTAGATAAGTTGGTCATAAATAAAATACATTTGAACTAATCGTTATAGTACCTAATGTAAAAGTTAAACTAAATTTTACGAAAACCCAATTTATATATTTCAGTTAGCCATGGTATAAAAATAAAGTGATCGGTATT
>NW_021760943.1:2955-4134 GCF_005508785.2 Acyrthosiphon pisum
TTTACATGGTATAGTGCCTATGGCTTATATTTTACTCCCAGATAAACAATCAGCAACATATGATCGTATGTTTTTAATGTTAAAAAACTTAAGACCGACTATAAAACCTAAATCAATTTCATGTGATTTTGAACAAGCGGCCATATAATGAATAAAAAAAATCATTTTCTGAAGTTAAAATATATGGGTGTTCATTTCATTTGTCGAAAAATTAAAAAAAAACAAGTTGGCGTATTAAGTCTTACAACTCGATACAATAATGACGCTGATTTTTCTATATCAGTTAAAATGATCATTTCATTAGCTTTTGTAAGATTAGAAGACCTTGATTATGCAGTTGATTTACTAGCTCAATATCTTGATGAGGAATTAAATATCTTATTAGAATGGTTCGAAAATAATTATATAGGTAGAACTAACCGTAATGGTCGGGGAAGAAGAAATGCGCGTTTCCCGCCAGAAATTTAGAATCTATACGATAGTCTTAAATTCTGAAAATAGGACGAATAATCATTCTGAGGCAGCAAATAGGAGATTAAATATTGAAATGGAAGTGTGTGGCCACACAATTTGAACATTATAGCACAGCTAAATGCTGGAGGGAGTCCACCTAAAAAATAAAAAATATATACTGACCTAAATGGTCGATTAAATTATAAGATAGTATAAGTGATTATAATACAAGAAATTGCATTGAGTATTTAAAGGGAATCACACATGATATTTCTTTAAAATAAATTTCAATTTTATATTATTAGCATTTTATTTAAAATATTATTAATTCATTTTTTTTTTATATTAATTTTACCAAATATCTACATTTTACCTAATATTATAGCTTTTTTAATAATTATCAAATCATATGTTTAACCATGTAATCATGTATTATTAATTATTTTGTATTATAAAAATTGTAATATTGAAATAATGGTAATAATATTTTAGATTCTGAGTGGAACGATGAATGTATTGATTTTACAATGATGTGTGTTTTTTTATTTTTTTATTTTTTTTTATTTTTTTTGTGTCTGTGTACACGATAAGTAGTCGAAATAATAATACGATTTTCAACTTCAGTATCTTGTTCGATCAGAAAGTGAATATCGTTGGTGCATTGGGGAGGTCAAAATTTAAATTTCCCAGTAGTTTCAAAAGCGCCGGGAAAAACAAAAGAAAAAT
>NW_021760944.1:0-945 GCF_005508785.2 Acyrthosiphon pisum
TAATAAATATGTATATATATTTTTGCTTAATATGCTAATTATCATAATATATTTTTAATCCTAATTTCCCCCTTTTATTAATTACTACGCTATCTTAAGATTAAATCCTAAAAATAATACTAAAAAAAATTTTTTGTGTGTTTATATTTACTATATTACTACTACTACCTACGTCTACTTATCTAATCTATCACTATCCCTATTTAATTATTCATAATTCGAGTTCATATTTTAATCATTGGTGGTTGGGTAACGATTGCTTTTCTATCAGGTGTGTCACCAAATGGTTGGGTTTTAACCTTATACCTATTTACTGGAATTGGTGTTTCCACATGGAATCGCTTCCTACTTGTTTGTTCTACTACGCTGGGGCCCTGTAAGGATTGTGCAACTTGACTCCAAGTGTTATATTTATATTTATACATCATGTATATGTATAATAATATTATCGAAATTACTAATAATCCTAATATTATATATATCAGATAAGAATGACTGTCTGTGTCTATTTCGTAACCTGATTGTCTACGGATTTCTGTATTGATCATGTCTTGAACTTCGTCTAACGAATGAGCAATTTGATGTACGTCGTCCAGCTTATGCGAATCGTGTTTGAATTTTCTATTCGGTAAATTTAGATCGCCTATCGTGTTCGGAATATGTTGGGACAGCTTACCCACCCCTATTTTTGGTATGAAATTAACGTAATATCTCGATTTCATATCCTTCGTCGGATTTAATATAATATTTTCTGCGTAAGCCCTGCAGTCCTGATTTAACTTGATAAGACCTTGTTTCCTTAATTTTACTATATATGGGTCTTTGATTTTTTGGCATGCTATCGTTAATGTTTCATTATTTGTTGTGAAAATCCATGTGTTAGCGTACTTTAATTTATGAATATATTTTTTGTTATACTATTACACCTGCCTCACATGTTTGTAG
>NW_021760945.1:0-999 GCF_005508785.2 Acyrthosiphon pisum
CAATACCAATGATATTTATTGAAAACTAAAAATTGTACTAGTGTTAATGTTTTGTAATTTGCATGATATTTTATAATTAATTTAAATGAGGTGACAACATCAATCATTACAACTTAAAAGATAAATGTATATTGTTATGTTTAATACATATGCCAGATGCCTACAAAACATGTGTAAATTGTGTAAATCTAATAAAGATTTTAAAAAAAAAATAATAAGTAGGTATGTGATTAATTATACATATTATATAAATTACTACTAATTATTTGCCAAATATAAAGTATGAAAAAAAAAATTTTTACATAAAATTATTAATAGTTAATTAGTAAAACTATTAAATTCTTTCAATGATTGGTGTTGTCATTAAATAGTATTTTGTATTAAATTCAATTTAGAATATTATTAAGAGCATTTTAAAATCTTACTTTTATTTTAAGTCTGGGGTTATTGGAAAGTTTGTTTCAATTTTTTGAATATGTGTTATATCTTTACTCATATTTTGCATAACTGCAAAACGACAATTTTGATTTAACTGTATCATCATTTTGGAATAGATTTTTCATAGTCCTGGGCTTATAAATGAAAGTAAATTTTTTTAATGGTTCAAAATATTAACAGTGGCGCCGAAGTCCTAAAATTTAGTTGAGCGAAAAATATTTTGAAAAGCCACAATATCTAAATATCAGCCTCAAATATGTACAATATGTTGGGGGGGGGGAGAATAATTTACCCTCACACCACAAAAAAAAATATTTATGTTTAATTTTAAAAGAAAATTAAAATTTTCTTACCACACATTTTATGTTCTTCTCATACAAAAAAAGACAGCCAAAAGACGACTCTTTCTCAATCGTTAATACAGAAACTTCCCTTTTTTGAGGCAGGGTTAAGACCAATTATACGCACAAAATATAAATTGTTATTTGTACGCAACAATCACTCATTTAAGTAAAAATAGCTGGTTGAATATCTATATTAATCAATATAGATTTTTGTATT
>NW_021760946.1:0-803 GCF_005508785.2 Acyrthosiphon pisum
TATTGTTGAGAATTCAATATGGTTATAGCTATACGGAGTAAAGCTAGGTAGGTAGGTACCTACTTAAATAGAATTTTCGATGAGCCTCGTCAATTGTCACAGTCAAAACTTATCTTAAAACTGCGAGCCATTACAATTTTATCAGATATTTTAATAGAACGTTTAATAATTTATAGTTAGTTTCCGTCTTGTCTACGATCGATGTAGAGTACCGTGTATTGCACGTTTCGTATTTATTTAATTTATTGTTGATTTATTAAATCACCCAGTTATACCTTAAGTTAAAAGGTCTTGTTCTAATCGACTAAAAGGTTTTGTAAAAGAATTTGGAGAGCTTCACGTTTTAACTACCGATGGTTCAATCCTTTATTGCAAATTATGCGAAGTTAAAGTCGGTAGTGAACGTCGGTTTACTGTTGAACAGCATATGAACACCGCTAAACATATTCGATTAAGGGCCAGTTGTACCATCTCTGATTAAAGTTAACCGGAGTTTAATCGGCCAAGTTTGCGCGGTTAAATATCTGTTATCAGCTGATTAAGCTCAATCGAAATTTAACTGTAGACGGTACAACTGGCCCTAAGTAAACAAAAAGAAAAAAATGATAAACAACAATTAATATCAAACACAAAAATTTTCAATTTGTCTATAATAATAAATGTTTATTGCATTTTTTGTCCAAAAATTTCTTTAATTTTTTAATGCATATTTTTCAAATTGTTCATGCATATTTAGATGATTTTTAGTGCATAAGTGCATACATATTCATACATTTTTTAATGCATAAATATCCTAAGCCCTA
>NW_021760947.1:0-1137 GCF_005508785.2 Acyrthosiphon pisum
CCGCCCAAAGGCACGAACGACCCAAGTGCGTTCGATGTCGAAGCTCCGCGCGACATGTTCCCCCCCTCCATAGTGACCGCGCCGTGTCAGCGGCCGGCGAGGTGGCCCATCGGCCGTCGCGAAGTTTTGTCTTTTTCCAACGGCTGAACGTGACGCATCGTCCGCGCTATCGTTCCCGTGTGTGTCATAAACCTCGTGTGAACACGAGGTGTCCGTGATCCCAAGCTGTGAGCAGCGGCCACGGTCGGTATATACTATATAGTAACGATACCTCGCGATACTATCGAAGTGCGTCCTTTTTTTGCGTTGTAATCGCAGTCGCGATACGCACCTGTTTGTACAGCGTGTAGAATAATAAAGTTCGCGTGTGAACACGCCTGTCTGTCCGACGTTCGACACCACGCGACAATTTCGAGCTCCGCTCTCATTCACGACTTACGCAGTGCGCGTGTTTTTACGTAGAGCCCGCGAGTGGAGTAGGTACATTGTTACCATTCGTCTTGGCATTCGCGCTACCCGCGTTAAAGCCCGAGCGACGTCCATCGTCGTGTTAGCGACGATCTGAAGAATTGTCCGCCGTCGCCGTTCCGGCGAGGGACCTCCGGCGGTCGGCACCGCGGATCATCGTCGCCACGAAGTCGTCGAGCCAGCAGTAGCCGTATCCAGGTTGACCCTTTTATTTTGCCCCACGTGTCAGTGGGTTGGTTATAAAAGTAATATTGTTCACCAGCTATTTTGTATTTGTACTTAGTTTTTAAGTTGATTATTTTGGGCGCCCGTTATTTATTTATAATTATTTATATTTTATTACACAAATTAAACGTGTTTACGCCCTCACATTTGAGTTTAAGCATATATTGAGTAACCCGTCCCCGCTCCAGGTTTTAACACATTACGCGAGTCGTTGCCGACAACCGCCCCAACTCGTAGGATCGGTAACGGCGTTTACATTTTTGGTAGCAGAGCGTGGTTCTGGCCTTTGTAGGGAGGTTCAGCAGCGTTTGTGTTAAGTGCCGGGGCACGTGGGTGGCTCGCGTATGGGCGCACAGTGCTTTGGGTAGGAGAAATAGTAGTATTTTAATTTAGTATATCGTTCATTGCGCGAAGCCGTGATTAAAACGCGCGGTGACAGGTGTG
>NW_021760948.1:0-771 GCF_005508785.2 Acyrthosiphon pisum
TATAGATATTTTTTGTTTGATAAAGGTAGACAATCTTATAAGGAATCTTGTATTACATTTTCATATCTTAGATTTAAAAAGAAAAATTGTTATGAATTTCTAACTCGAAATAATTTGCAAATTTTCGTGATTTTTCCATATTTTGTCATTTTTTGAACTTTAAATGTTTATAAAAAAAAACTGTGACTAACGATTTTTAATATTTTTCATTTGCCTTTGAAACAATATACTAGGAGCCTTCTATTAAATTTTCAAGCTTTTTTATCCAACAAATAAAATTTTATTGATATTTTTAGAAAAAAAACTAAAAAAAAATGGAATATGAAAATGTCCGTAAAGAGCTCAAAATAAATCAAAATATTTTGAAAATGTTATGGTGTATAGAAAATGCTAAGATAAACATTCAGTCAAAATTTCATGTATCTACGGTCATTTTTTTTAAAGTTACACCAAAAACCAAATTCAATTTTGTGAAAAATCGATTTTGCGTAAAAATTCCCGTTTTTCATTAATTTTTCTTTTGTTTTTCCCGGCGCTTTTGAAAACTACTGGGAAATTTAAATTTTGACCTTCCCAATGCACCAACGATATTCACTTTCTGATCGAACAAGATACTGAAGTTGAAAATCGAAGCATTATTTCGACTACTTATCGTGTACACAGACACAAAAAAATAAAAAAAAAATAAAAAATAAAAAAATAGAAAACACACATCATTGTAAAATCAATACATTCATCGTTCCACTCAGAATCTAAAAAATTTGTTTAAAA
>NW_021760949.1:0-933 GCF_005508785.2 Acyrthosiphon pisum
GTACATACAGCACGGGGTCCGCGATCTACCGCAGGTAGATTGCCTACCTGATAATGTACTGCTGTGAATCAGAATTTTTATTCCGGGCAACGGAAAAGTTAAGATTAATTTTGAAACCATACACCGAATATTAAATAACGATTTGAACAAAGTTTGAGTCACATATAGTTGGTACACTTAATGGGCAACGAAGTGCACGGGTTCAGCTAGTTTAATATAGTTGTGAACTATTACGTAAGCAAATACATAAAAATAATTTAATGTAGATTTCATCATTAATTAAAGTTGGTATAAAAGTACCTCCATTTTACTATTTTAGTACATACATTTTTTTTTTTTTAGGTTAAGGCTTCAACTGCTAAGGTTATTAGCCTGTGGTACTGTAGGGGAGGGAACTATAGTTTGTTCTACACGTGGGTGTTGGTTTTGGCAGAATTTTCGATTTGGGCACCCGTAGGTATCTGTCATGCCCGGGTGTGGGATGGCGGCACTTGTTCTCCGGACACCGTGACTTGCCCGAAGAAAAATGCCGCCCAGTGGCCGAGAATCGAACCAGCGACGGCAGCGCCGCAACCGACGCCTTAAACCGCTCGGCCACCTCGTCCCCCTACATACATTTATTTAATGATTATAAGATATTTATTGAATTAATAATAATTTGTTATTTGTTAAAAAAAAAGGCAGGTATATAATATTATAAATTGTATATGAAAAAAAGTAACTAGTTAAGTAATGCTTTCGTTTTCTAATTAACTTAAAAAAAATTAAGGTATCTTTTAACTTTAATTTTAGATTCTGAGTGGAACGATGAATGTATTAATTTTACAATGATGTGTTTTTTTTTTTTACGCAAAATCTGTTTTCGAGAAAATTGATTTTGGTTTTTGGTGTAACTTTAAAACGAATGACTGTAGATACATGAAATTTTCACTG
>NW_021760950.1:0-1032 GCF_005508785.2 Acyrthosiphon pisum
CCATAACATTTTCAAAATATTTTGACTTATTTTGAGCTCTTTACGGACATTGTCCGTTTTCATTTTTTTCTTAGTTTTTTTTCTAAAAATATAAATACAATTTTATTTGTTGATTAAAAAAGCTTGAAAATTTAATAAAAGGCTCCTAGTATATTGTTTCAAAAGCAGATGAAAAATATTAAAAATCCCTAGTCACAGTTTTTTTTTATAAGCATTTAAAGTTCAAAAATTGACAAAATATGGAAAAATCACGAAAATTAGCAAATTATTTTGAGTTAAGAATTCGTAAAAATTTTTCTTTTTAAATCTAAGATTTTATAATGTAATACAAGATTCCTTATAAGATTATCTACCTTTATCAAACAAAAAATATCTATAAGAAAGTCAAATTAAATTTTTATGATCGTTTGAAATTCAAATTTTTACAACATTGGATATTCACTCGATTTCTCATGTAGCGATTTTTTTATTTTGTTGTAATTCAAAAACGAATAACTGTAGATACATGAAAATTTTACTGAATGTTTATATTAGCATTTTCTATACACCATACAATTTTGAAAATATTTTGACTCTTTTTGAGCTGTTTACGGACATTTTCAGTTTTCAATTTTTTTAGTTTTTTTTTTCTATAAATATCAATAAAGTTTTATCTGTTGGGCCAAAAATTGTAAAAATTTAATACAAAGCTCTTGATATATTGTTACAATATCAGTTGAAAAATATAAAAAAAACATAGGCACAATTTTTTTTTATAAGCATTTGAAGTTAAAATGTTGACAAAATTTATCAAATTTAAAATTAAATAATTATTTTGTAGTTAAAAATTTATAAAATGTTTAACTTTTATATCTAAGGATTGAAAATTTAAAACAAGATTCCACGTAAATATTTAATTCTGTTGCCAATAATTCTAAGAAATACATAAGCACAGTTTATTTTATAGTCATTTTAAGTTCAAATTTGGACGAAATTACATATTAAAAAACTGGAATAAATATTTTATTTATTTTGTTGTGATTGTAATGATTT
>NW_021760951.1:0-760 GCF_005508785.2 Acyrthosiphon pisum
TAATTGGCTCTCAGTAATTATATGATTTTCTTAGTATTTATTAGTTGGATTATTCATTATGCTATTTAGAATTTTATACTATTCAATAAAATATGAATAGACATATACGGGCCGTCGTGGTCGTCCGTCAAATAATCTAATGTTGTTGTCAAATGTCAAATGTAATGTGGTGCCCAATAAATAATTATGATAAAATAATTAATGATAATAACAAATACTATATTATTATTGAGTTATAACTTATAAGACAATAAGGGACAACTAGTACCAAAAATGTCGACACATGGATAATTCCCCTAGGCAAGTAACGAACGGTCTAGGATTGAAACTTGAAAGATACAAATATAGCGCATTCGAGTATTTTCAGGGTCCTGTATCATCTATACAATTATCATTGTTTCTCCCCTATTGTCATATATAGTATTTGCAAGTAACTATAATTTATATCATTATATTACTTAAAGCAACTAATAATTTGGCGAATAATGAAATGGTTATCAACATTTTAATCATGGTCTCAATTTTATTATGAGTATTAATTATGCGTATTAATGGAATTCAAGTATTTAAAAACACGTCAATTAAAAAAAAAAAAAACGGTTTCCAATTTTTTATAGATTTCGGTTTTGAATTTAATAACGGTTTCCAATTTTTTATGGTTTCGGTTTTAGCTTTAATACCGGTATCCAATTTTTTTCGGGTTTCGGGTTTTAAATTATAATACCGGTATTCAATTTTTTCCGGTTTCGGTTTTGACTTT
>NW_021760952.1:0-2531 GCF_005508785.2 Acyrthosiphon pisum
TGAATCCAATTGGAAATACACAGATGTGTGAAATAGCTGATATAACAGAACCATTAGAATCATTTGATGATCAGTGGACACAACAATATACTAGTAATGTATCTAATTTATGCAATAAATCAAAAAAAAATAATTTGAATAAAGATTTTGATGCAGTGATGAGCACATCAATAGATTTTATTGATCATAAAGTGAACATAATAAAAAGCAATCCATTAAAAGATGAATCAAATGAAAGATTAAAATTATTTCAATTAATCGCAAGAGATGAACTGAATGAATCTCCAATAATGACTCAGGATGATTCCTTAGCAAATGAATATATGTATAAAGGTTTCTCTACTGCTGGAGGTAAATCTATTAAAGTATCAGATGTGGCTTTAAAAAAAGTTCAAACAATATTAAAAGATGAATTGAATGAATCTTCAAACATTACTCAAGACAATATTGTTATAAATCCTAATAAATTATGTAAAGGCTTCTCTACTGCTGGAGGTAAATCCATTCAAATATCAGATAAGGCATTACAAAAAGTTCAAACAATGTTAAAAGATGAACTAAATGAATCCTCAGTCATTACTCAACAGAATATTGTCTCCAACCCTAATAAACATGAAGGTTTCTCAACTGCAGGTGGTAAAACTATTAAAGTATCAGATAAAGCCATGCAACAAGTTCAAACAATGTTAAAAAATGAATTGAATGAATTTTCAACTGTTACTCAGGACAACATTGTTATAAAACCTAATATATGTAAAGGTTTTGCAACTGCAGGAGGTAAATCTATTAAAGTATCAGATGTGGCTTTAAAAAAAGTTCAAACAATATTAAAAGATGAATTGAATGAATCTTCAAACATTACTCAAGACAATATTGTTATAAATCCTAATAAATTATGTAAAGGCTTCTCTACTGCTGGGGGTAAATCCATTCAAATATCAGATAAGTCCTTACAAAAAGTTCAAACAATGTTAAAAGATGAACTAAATGAATCCTCAGTAATTACTCAACAGAATATTGTCTCCAACCCTAATAAACATGAAGGTTTCTCAACTGCAGGTGGTAAAACTATTAAAGTATCAGATAAAGCCATGCAACAAGTTCAAACAATGTTAAAAAATGAACTAAATGAATCCTCAGTAATTACTCAACAGAATATTGTCTCCAACCCTAATAAACATGAAGGTTTCTCAACTGCAGGTGGTAAAACTATTAAAGTATCAGATAAAGCCATGCAACAAGTTCAAACAATGTTAAAAAATGAATTGAATGAATTTTCAAATGTTACTCAGGACAACATCGTTATAAAACCTAATATATGTAAAGGTTTTGCAACTGCAGGAGGTAAATCTATTAAAGTATCAGATGTGGCTTTAAAAAAAGTTCAAACAATATTAAAAGATGAATTGAATGAATCTTCAAACATTACTCAAGACAATATTGTTATAAATCCTAATAAATTATGTAAAGGCTTCTCTACTGCTGGAGGTAAATCCATTCAAATATCAGATAAGTCCTTACAAAAAGTTCAAACAATGTTAAAAGATGAACTAAATGAATCCTCAGTAATTACTCAACAGAATATTGTCTCCAACCCTAATAAACATGAAGGTTTCTCAACTGCAGGTGGTAAAACTATTAAAGTATCAGATAAAGCCATGCAACAAGTTCAAACAATGTTAAAAAATGAATTGAATGAATTTTCAACTGTTACTCAGGACAATATCGTTGTAAATCCTAATATATGTAAAGGTTTTGCAACTGCAGGAGGTAAATCTATTAAAGTATCAGATGTGGCTTTAAAAAAAGTTCAAACAATATTAAATGATGAATATTCATCATCAGTTACGAAGGACAAAACTATTTCAAAGTCTAACATTTGTAATCAATTTTTGAATGGTGGAAATAAATCTATTAAAGATTCGGATAACTTATTAAAAAAAAATCAACCAACATTTAAAGATGATACACAATTATTTGATAATTCACTGGAAACAAAGGCCATTTCAAGTGTTTGCACTAGTTCTAACAAAGGCTTAAAATTAACTAATGACCTAAAAACAAAATCAAACTGCTTTGAAATTTTAAAACAAGTGGAAGAAAATATATTTGATGATGATTTGTCTTTAATTAACACAGTTGAAAAGTTTGAAAGAGATCAAATTATTTGTAAGCCAGTACTGAGAAATAAACGTCCAGGAAGCCCTATAAATACACAAGAAATTAATTATAAAATTAAAAAAACAGTACATAATGGTGGATGGGAAATTGATGAATTAAATACTTCATTTAGTGTTTATTTATCAAACAAATTGAATGGGCCCAAAGTATCATTACCAGAAGTTGTTGATTGGGTCTTACCAAAAATATTTCCTATAAAACAGGTACCTATTTATAATGTAATATTAATGTAATAGTACCTATTTCAATTAATGTATATTTTATTATATATTTTCATATTTATATTAGTATAAATAGTTATATATGTCACATTCATACAGTGGCGTAGTTACGGGTGGGGGGGGGGGGGT
>NW_021760953.1:0-970 GCF_005508785.2 Acyrthosiphon pisum
TTATAAAAATCATAAACATATATTATCCCATAATATTTTCTTTAAAAAAAATACAATGTGATGTATTTGACACTAATATTAAGGACACTAGGAGAATGCATCAAAAAAGAGTACTGTCATCCGAAAAAAAGGTACGTATCTGGTCACCATATTTATAGTATAGATTTTATACCTATATATATTACAATACTTCAACTATGTATTTACATAAAGAGTAATTAAAATATATAGGTAAGAACTAAAAGTCAAGATGTAAAATGAATGGAGTACCTAATTTATAAATAATTTAGGTACATAATTTACAAATCATTTTAGGTACAACTGTCTATTTAAAATAATAAATAATACAAATTATATTATAAGTAGGTTCTTTAATTCATAAAAAAAAATTAATAAGTTAACTAAGTTGGCAAAATGTTCTATTATTTTAAAATTTTTACTTATAATAATATAATTAATTGTTCTGTTTTATTTTTTTCAATGTTCCAAATGGCAATGTTATGTTGATAGTCGATATTGACTCATTGAGTTTGTTAGGTAATTTTTGACAAGTTTCTATTTAGAAAACTATCTTTTAGCTGATGTAACTGTTATAGGCAATGCAAAATAAATTAAGATTGGACTTGAAATATCATAATGTGATGTACTTACAATAGTAATTTTAAATTATATACAGCGAGTGTAACAGGAAGACCTGACAGATGAAATAACTTTTGTTCTAATCAACATTTAAAAAATGTTTTATATATATAATTTATAGTCACTTGCGCTACATGTATAATATAAATAAAAATTATTTTTATTTTTAATACTGAAAATAATAATTTTTAAATTTGTATTAAAATATTTTTTTTTTGAAAAATTCAAAATATCCAATTTGTAAACTCATTATAAGAAAATGTTTGATGATAAAACATTTATCTAAGTCATGTAGTTAATTTTTAGATATTTTTTAAATATCATATATTTT
>NW_021760955.1:0-2294 GCF_005508785.2 Acyrthosiphon pisum
TCTGCAGGTGCCTCTGGTGGACTCATAATGATTTGTGTTTCATTACAAACAAGTTCAGTGATATTATATTGTTTTCAATTATCCTACGTTTTGATAAAATATCAAGTATTATTACTCTTATGATTTCTTAGCTTGTAATATTAATATTAAATTATGACATAAATAATTTAAGCATCAAGAAATTGTATTACACTAATCATCTGATCTTTGATTGTTCATTCCATAAAATTAATTAATTTTTAAAGTGTTTATTATTTTATTATATCGAATATAACTTTTATTTCGTTTTCATTTCAAACATTATCATTATGTTTAAATGTACACAGTGCTCATCTGAATTTACACGTAAAGACAACTTGGTTGTCCATAAAGAAACACAATGGTATACGTTTTTCATATTCTATAATATAGAATAATAACAATATTATAAACATGATAAAGATAAATGATTAACTAATAGTCTATTTAACAAGAACATTCTCATTTCTTAATTTAGCGAATCGTTAAATTATATATCCATACGTTGATATAATATATTGATAATATGTATACCATATAAATAAGTAATTATTAACGATACCTTATCATATTTAATCGATGTGAAATATGAAAGTCTATGTGTATAACTTATATTTAATAAATATTAACACTATAGCAATTTAAAAAAAAAAAAATGTTATACCTCCAGAGGGAGAATCGAACTCCCGACCCCTAGTTTACAAGACCCGTGCTCTAGCCACTGAACTATGGGGGCTACTTCGATTATCTTCTTCCGATAGTAATATTTAACTAAGTGTAAAATTCTATCTAATTATATATTATTACGCTTTAATATATTATATACAAACACCAACGACTATATATGATATTACTAAATTTGAAAGTGTTTCACTTTTAATTAACCTTTAATATCTGTAGGAAAATTAACAGCCACTGATAATATTATAAACGATCAAATCTAATTTAAATGATATTTCGATATATCGTCTTTCGATGTAATGATAATACACAAAATGTATGATATTATTATATCAATGTAAATAATAAAAATTTTAAAAATGTCTATTGTTATATAGTAGTATTGTTATTTTTTTAAATTATATATATTACATACAGTAGTAAAATCCTAAATTGATATACTTTATGAATATGAAAATAATAAATACCTATACGTTCTATTCCGCTTTAAGCTTTTCTATGTATGAAATCAGTGTACAATATAACATATGCTTAACCCTTAGAGATTATTATATATTCAAAAATATCTGAAAATCATTGAAATGGTAACTCTCTACGTTTTATACTGTGTTATATTATGTTATAGGGTAAAACAAATTATTTTAAAACATGTATTGTATGTATAATATTCATATTAAATTAATAACACCGTACGATAATTATTGTATGGAGCTACTCACTATTATAATATTGTCAATTAGAAGTCGTAGAAAATACTAAATATTACACTTCAAACTTAGTAAGAATATTCATACTAAAGTAATAATATACAATGTTATTTTTTTATTTGATAAAATAATATTAACTTAACAATATTAGACCTCTATTACCGATGTATCGTATAAATACTGAGAAGGAATATTTCAAATAAAATATATTTTACTATATACACGAGACATAATATATAAATTTAATTAAAACAATTTAATCGATATACATTACATATCATAGATCATGTAGAAACTAACTAGACATGAAAATATCGTAATATATATATATATATTTTTTTTAACAATGTTAAAGGTATTAAACATACATACAATGTGGTGATTATTAAGACAATGTCGATTAATATAAATTATTTACCTATATATATAAATTTAAACTCTATACTAAATAATGTTAAATACTTATGAATTAATTAACAATAGATTATATTTTGAAGCAATTATTTATTATAAACTTATATGTCGAATAGTTCTTTAATGGATATATTTCTAAACATTTTATATATTCGAATGGATACCGTGGGTGGGTGAAGGAGCATTTATTACATAAATAACCTCACCGCTTATTCGAATATACAAGTTCATCGGCTAGCGTATCAGCCAGTTGAACATCAAGTAATATCCGAGTATCGCGAATAAAATGATAATCTACTAATATCAAAGAGGTAGGGTCCACCTTTGAATTAATTTCTTTATTAATTTCTTGACGATAGATATTAATCCACCTCTTATCAGGAGCGGTATGAGTACGTGTATGCATTTTTTCATACACACATCGATTCAGTCGACATATTGAATTAATAACACCGTCCGATATATTGTAAATAC
>NW_021760956.1:0-984 GCF_005508785.2 Acyrthosiphon pisum
CTGAATACAGGCTGTTTCAGGCTCCCTTTTATATTCGGGTCCCTGCTCTCCCTGCCTATCGATACGCTATCTCTTCTCTAACGGATGTGGTCCGTGTGACCATCCACTCAGCCCACGCATTTACAATATTCCTATCTAATCTGAGTATTCGCTATAATGCGTTGCCAGCTAATTTATTATCTGTGTTGTTGTTCAAAAAGCCATCAATTCTGCGAATTGCTAAATATTTATCAGTTATTACATCTTGGTCTATATGTCGCGTACATATATATCTACTCGTGACTTTGGCAATTCCTATATCCTTTCAACTGGTTCGTGAATTGCGTTTTTAGAAAATATAATTTGGCTCACCTACTCGGTTATTTTGACTACATGATTAACCTTCTATTGTATTCGTATATGGCAATTTTTGACTATTGCCAATTTGTTTAAGGAGGTCGTTTACCTAATCGCTTATGCCGAATTTAACTATTTATATATAATGATATTTATGTGTTGTAAGTAAACGGTTTCTATCCGTTACACCTCCCCCCTAAAAAGTTCATTTTTATCGCCTAACCGAGAAAAATTAACTCAATTTAATTCTCCGTCACTTCGAGCACCTTCCTAAAAGTTTACATTTATCAATTATTACATTTTTATGTTTACACATGTTTGGTTACAATTATATAATTTAGATACATTACTATTTTCAAGAATATGTAGTACAATCCACAACATATTTCTTGTTACATATGTCAATTATTATTACCAAAGATACAAAGTACAATTCACATTATATTATAATTATTATAATCATAATAAGTATACATTACAATCAGTTTTTATTTACGTTAGTATTTTAACAATATTTCTCTTTAGTTTTACAACAATAATCTTATCTTAGTGTTAATATTCCAATATAATATAAATTCCTTAATCTATTATAATATATTTCATTTTATGCAATACATATATCTATATCATTAAGTCTTTTCCCAACAC
>NW_021760957.1:0-835 GCF_005508785.2 Acyrthosiphon pisum
GTTGTAATACTAATTATAAATTATAATAAATGTATAAAATACGTCGTACATATTTTGTACGATTTTAAAACATTTAGTTCCGGCCTAATAATGTTTAGTATTTTGAATAATTTAAAATTGTAATACCTACGTCAATTCCAAGCTTCTTTTTAAAAAAATCCAATGGAGTACAACTAGTTGCCGGTAGCTTACTTTTTTTTTGCTCCATTTTTCTTTTAGCTTATAAAAATAAAATCAATTACTAAGTTTTGTGACAATGTGACTATGAGGAAATGGCATGGTGTGTTCTGACTGTGTAGTGTCCACTGTAATCGTAATCGTAATAATCAATGTATAAAGTGTCGGTAAGCGTTCGTAGGTTACTATTCATTCTACGAAATGTAAATCTTGAAGTTACATTTTTATTATTATAATATGTTTTTGGAATGGGGGTTTTTCCCAATATCGAATTACTTACCGCCTATAATGTGTATGCATGTATTGTGTAGGAAGTAGGTACTGTATTTTGGTACAGTGTGTGGCAGGGCACAAAGTGTTATTAATAAATAAGAATTAAAATGAATCAGACCATTTATTTTGAAATATGCTAATCGTTTTTTGGGTAAATATTTTTATACCTGTGTATAATGTTCATACCAAAAAAACTAAACATTTTTTTTTTCTAGTTTCGTAATAATTTATAAGTTTGTATTTGAACATTTTGTAGTATAAGAGTATAAGACAATATATAAATACAGCTCATGGGGGAGATCCTCTCTCGTAATTACGCCCCTGCAATCGGGAGGTCAACATTTTAAATTCCCAGTAGTTTTCAAAGCGTAGGGAAAAAAAAATT
>NW_021760958.1:0-810 GCF_005508785.2 Acyrthosiphon pisum
TTTTAACTACAAAATAATTTTTCAAATTAAAATTTGATAAATTTTGTCAAAATTTGATCTTTAAATGCTTATTAAAAAAAATTGTGCCTATGTATTTTTAATATTTTTCAACTGATATTGTAACAATATATCAGGAGCTTTGTATTAAATTTATACACTTTTAGGCCCAACAGATAAAACTTTATTGATATTTATAGAAAAAAAAAACTAAAAAAATTGAAACCTTACAATGTCCGTAAACAGCTCAAAAAGAGTCAAATTATTTTAAAATTTTATCGTATGTATAAAATGCTAATATAAACATTCAGTGAAATTTTCAAGTTTCTACAGTCACTCGTTTTTTAATTACAACAAAATAAGAAAATCGTTACGTAAGAAATCGAGTGAATATCAAATGTTGTAAAAATATGAATTTCAAACACCCATAAAAATTTAATTTGAGTTTCTTATAGACATTTTTTTTTTGGTAAAGGTAGATTATCCTATAAGGAATCTTGTATTACATTTTAAAATCTTAGATTTAAAAAGAAAAATTTTTATGAATTTATAACTCGAAATAATTTGCAAATTTTCGTGATTTTTCCTTATTTTGTCATTTTTTGAACTTTAAATGCTTAAAAAAAAAAACTGTGACTAACGATTTTAATATTTTTCATCTGCCTTTGAAACAATATACTAGGAGCCGTCTATTAAATTTTCAAGCTTTTTTATCCAACAAATAAAATTTTATTGATATTTTTAGAAAAAAAACTAAAAAAAAATGGAAAATAAAATGTCCGTAAAGAGCTCAAAATACATCAAATATTTGAA
>NW_021760959.1:0-741 GCF_005508785.2 Acyrthosiphon pisum
TTCAGCTTGGTATGAATGTTTGGGTGTAGATTAGACCTCTGGAAAGAAGGTAGATTAATTTAATAAGGACTAAATTTGGTTTTTTTTATTCATTAGATTTTAGTACGGTTAGGTTAGATTAGGATTTTGTATTAATTGATTATATTAATCCACCGTAGGTGGAATTAAGTAAAAATGACAAACTTTGTATAACTTTGATACTTTAGAGTTAAATCATACACTTACGTACAAACAGCACGGGGTCTGCGATCTACCGCAGGTAGATTGCCTACCTGATAATATACTGCTGCGAACCAGAATTTTTATTCCGGGCCACGGAAAAGTTAAGATAAGTTTTGAACACCATACACCGATTATTAATAACGAATTGAACAAAGTTTGAGTCATATAGAGTTGGTACCTACAATTAACTGCCAACGAAGTGCACGGGATCAGCTATTTTTGATAAAAATATATTTATCATTATTACCGCTAGAAACATTTCAATACGTTTTCATTAACCATTTTTTATATTTACTTGCCGATCACATTAAACGATAAAATTTGAATAAAAAATTATACATATCAACGTCCGGAGGCAAAAAAAACAACCAATCACGGGCGAAGCTGTGACGGGTCGTCTAGTATTTACATAATTAGACAATATTCCAAGCATGCTAAGATAAGTTGGTAACATCATATTATCCCAAACATAAAAAAAGATTCTGAATAATGCAAAAAAAAAGTTATTTTGTGATACGC
>NW_021760960.1:0-1592 GCF_005508785.2 Acyrthosiphon pisum
CAGTTGTGACTTATGCATGCTGTACTTGGGCTACTACAGCAGGAGATGAGAATAAACTTAATATATTTGAAAGGAAGGTGTTAAGAAAAATCTATGGTCCCGTATATAATCCTGATACCCAAGTGTGGGAGAGAAGGTCAAACGAACAAATACAACAATTATATGGAAAAGGAAATATAGTACAATTTGTAAAAGGCACTAGAATGGAGTGGGCTGGTCACGTTTGGAGAGCGGATAATAGTATTGTCAAGAAGGTAATTGTAAACAACTTAAACAGGAAAAGACCTCGCGGCAGACCGAAGCAGCGTTGGATTGATGCAGTCAAAAGAGATATCCAGGTGTTAAGACCAGATTGGCATGGAGACCTAATGCATGCATATAATAGAGAAGAGTGGAAGAATTTGATATTGGCAGCAAAGGGCCTAAATGGCCTATAATGCTATAAAAAAAAAAAAAAAAAAAAAAATTATAGGTATAGAGAGAGATGCGTGACGGAATGGGGAAGAGAGAAAGACTGTTTGTATCATTGCCTCTCGTTCTAGCAGAGGTCTTATCATAATATGTATATAACATATTATATTGTACTTATATATCAATTTATTTGTGATAAGACGTCTATCTATGTCTATAATTTCATATTCGTTCCCGTATGATAATCGTAAATGGCCTATTCATTCTATAAAATCTACGAGTATAATATCTTAGTTCGTGGACCACGAATCGTGGTTTCCAAAAAGCAGATATTATCTTCCGTTTCACGAAGGTGACCGTTTAAAGAGGATGCTACCCATACCTACATTTGTTGTCTTCGTCTTACACACGCACTACATGGCACATTTTCGTCGACTAGTTCCAACTGTGTGCTGTTAGTTTTGATAATAGAGTGATTTAACCAATTATACATTTTTTAAATAATTACATTATCTATCAGTGCTTAAGCGTTGGATTTTGTTGGATTTTGTTCGATATTTTAAGTTTTAATTTCTCGCGAGACACGATCATTTACCCCCATCTTGCTTCAAACTGAAAATTTTGAAAAATCGGCAACGCGTAAGCACAGATAATGTTCTTGCCTAAAAGTTTTATAATAGGTCAATTCACTCTAGTATCAAAACCAACGGCACGCCTTTGAAACTAGCGAACGACAATACTTTGGTATGCCGGGCGTTTGTACGACGGAGAAAACAAATGCACGGGTAGCGTCCTCTTAATATTATTATTTGTGACTGTACGATAAGAGCTAATGGCCTATCACTAAGATATTATAATAATATTATAATGCGAAACTATAAAAGTCGGGGCGCCGAGAGAGCGCAAGTTGCCCGCGCATCCAAATGATGTCGCTCCGCGGATTCGAGGTCTAATTTCTCCCACCAAGTCGACTGGTCGTATGCCGTCGTAAACCACCGAACGCTATCGTCTGTTATCGAATTACGAGTCACGACGACGCGACGCGCGACGGTTGACGATGTGAGCTAATCATCCGTCGGTGGGAGCGGCGTTGGTGGGAGATGCGCCGACTACGACGAGTTTTGGTCGCCGCCGACTTGCGCTCTCTCGGCGAACGGAGTATAATATATTTTTGGTCGGGG
>NW_021760961.1:0-1270 GCF_005508785.2 Acyrthosiphon pisum
AACAAAGATAGGGTTTTTAATAAAAATTGGTTTTGGTTTTTGGTGTAACTCTAAGAAAACGTACCATTGATACATGACATTTGCCATTGAATATTAATTATATTAGTTCCTATATACCAAAACATTTTCAAAATATTTTGACTCATAATGAGTTATTTAGACTTTAGAGGCATACAAAATGTTTGATTATTATTGGGAAGTTTTTTTTTAAATTAATTTCAATAAATTTCTTTGGCCCACGTGCAATATAGACAAAACGCATTTACGCAAAATCATTTTTTTTATGTTATTGAGTATTCATAGGGTAAAATCACGTATTTCAATAACGAATGAGAATAATTTATGTAAGGATATTACATATTGATTTGTATAAAAAAGATTGTCTCAAAACACTTTAAACATTATTTAAATTTACGTTTTTATTTTGAAATTTGAAAACTAAGTCAAATAACAATAACATTTAAAACCGATAATATGTCACGGTTTCAAAAATATTATTTTCTATAATTTGTGTAGTAGGTGATTTTACTTTAAGATTTCTCAAAAATAATAAAAATACGATTTTATGTGAAAGCGTTTTATCTAAGCTCTACGTTATTCTTAGAAAAAACCAATATAGCACTGATATTTTCCTCTTAATAAACAAAAAATGAATGAGTGCCTTTGTACTCACGAATGATGTGTAAACATCTTAGCTGTAGTACGACTTTGATTGGGGAATATAATGTCATGGTTTGAGTGGGAATTTGTATAATAAGGTAACAATAATCATACAAGATCGCGGTCTCTTAATTTATATTTCTTCAATATCTTTTATACATGTAATTATTGGTTTATGGTAGCTGAAATAAGATATATAAATTTCTGATTGTATAGCTTTTAAAAATCGCGAGAATACACCGTCTAGTGTAGTTTTGTAGTTGGTACTCGGAATATTTCGAGCGTTATTCATCTTTAAATTTAATTTATTTTCTAAAAACGAAATCAGTGGTTGTGCCTCATTTGATGAAAAGTTGATGTTGAAGTCGCCTCCCAGTATCATTGGCATTTTGTCGTAATCTTCTCCAAGTTCTGCAGCTCCTCCCGGAGTGTATGGAAGTAGAACTAAGTGCAAGTATTTTACGATATCGTTTATATGTTGGTTGGGCGATATATAGACGACGACAGAAAGAACTTTCTGCCCGTTCAGTAATATACATTCGGCTGCAGCACATAAGTCACCAATCGGTCTTGAAGTCACTGTTAGACCTGTTGTTTGGCGATATTCAAT
>NW_021760962.1:0-906 GCF_005508785.2 Acyrthosiphon pisum
CCATTCAATTTTTCATTAAATCATCTTATTCATTTTAGAAATATTTCTAAAATTTTATAATTTATAAAATATAATAAAATATAAATACTATAAATAACATTTTATTGTTCCATTCAACAATTTTACATGAAAAAAAAACTGATATGTACATTTTTTTTTGCTCGTCAACTTGACCTTTTATTGTATCTATAAAAGCGGGGCCTGTCCAATTGTGGTGAGAGCGCGGGGCCCGGGGCGTGGGCCCCGCTCGCCCTGCCCTAAGGACAGCCCTGCGCAGTGGCGTATTTAGTATTTTTTGTAGGGGGCGGATGACAAGAATTTTAGCTTACAGATTACGATGTAATAATTATAATATAATAATAGACATGTATTTAAAGAGCCATGGGGGCAAATTTGTCCCCATATCCGTCCCCGTAAATACGCCCCTGATGACTTGTAAAGCATAACGATTGACATCCATTTAATGAATAAAATAAACCTGTAGGACGGGACTAGCTTAAGAATATAAAAGAATGAAAAAAAAATAGATAAGTTGATTTAAGAAGGTTGAATAGATCCTAGGAATATTCCTCAGCTAATCTCCGTATATCAGTTAAATTAAGTGCTCAATATAATATTATAATTAGGAACTAGACCAAAAAGAACGTGAGTTTTTATTTATATTTTTTTCTTTTATCATAGATACATTCTTTATTAGTAATATGAATAATAATTTGTTAAATACTTAAAACTCAATTGTAGTTAATGTCTTTATAATAACTGCCAGCGAATATACACTTCCGATATTACGATTTAAAAATTACAACGCAGTGTGTTTGTATATGTCCTGTCTACTTGTGGATGCCTCCGGTGGATTGCAATTATTTTCTTTCACGTTATCCCGATGTTTTGTTCTCATGCAACATG
>NW_021760963.1:0-812 GCF_005508785.2 Acyrthosiphon pisum
AAAACGTACTTAATAAAAACATATTTTTATAATTAACACATTACATTTTACATTTTTACCGTTCATACATTCTGTGTATATACTGTACAGTGTATAGTAAAGATATTTTTAGATAGAATAGATGCATATTATTATTATTATGTCTTTTGTCTATCAGTAACCAGGGGTGGACTGGCCCAGGGTGCTATAAACCAAGTAGCACCCCGGGCCCCCGTTTGTATTTATTATCCGGGCCCCCGATTACCACAGTCGGTATACGGTATAATATTGGTATAATACAGTATTATACAAAATAAAAATAAAATAACATATTTCAACATCTCTACAAATAAACAACATGTTATTCTTAATTTTTTTTTTATATTTACTTATAAAACTAAGGGCTCTTTCCTAATTTAAGTAGGTTTGAAAAAAAATTACGGGCCCCTTAATAATTTTACACCCAGGCCAAAAATAGCCAGTCCGCCCCTGTCAGTAGCCACTTACCATTTACACATATTTGTGTGTGCCAGTGGATAAAGTGATACCGATATCATTTTATCAATTATCAAATTAAAGAACACAATATTATAATATTATTTATGATTATCAGTGAATAGCTGCGGTGCATGCACAATTAAAGATTGGCAAACTGAAGGCCATCTGGCCATAGTATTAATTAGGCCTAGGCCAATTGTGGACAACAAAATTACAGGGTGTGCGAGTGCACACCCTGCCCTCTCCCCAAATGGCGTCTCTGAGTCCGCGAAATATTTAAAGAATATTATGTTAATCATAATAGATTACTACAGCATATTATAATAGGTACATGC
>NW_021760964.1:0-261 GCF_005508785.2 Acyrthosiphon pisum
GTTTATTTCGTGAATTTCATGATTTTTGAATAAATCTCACATTGCAGCAGATGCTGATAGTAGGAGTTAATTACTGATAAAGAGATTTATACACCGCACACGTTACGAATAATCGTTATCACTGATGAGGAGTGGTTACTGATAAGGTTACGGTTGCGGTATCACTGATAAGGTTACACTTACTGATAACAACGTCACACACGTGAACGATAGGCTGCTGAGGGTGGTAGGGTGGTAAGGGTGGTAGGGTGGTAAGGGTGG
>NW_021760966.1:0-758 GCF_005508785.2 Acyrthosiphon pisum
TATTTATAGAAAAAAAAACTAAAAAAATTGAAAACTTACAATGTCCGTAAACAGCTCAAAAAGAGTCAAACTATTTTCAAAATTTTATCATATATAGAAAATGCTAATATAAACATTCAGTGAAATTTTAAAGTTTCTACAGTCACTCGTTTTTTAATTACAACAAAATAAGATAATCGTTACGTAAGAAATCGAGTGAATATCAAATGTTGTAAAAATATGAATTTCAAACGCTCATAAAAATTTAATTTGAGTTTCTTATAGACATTTTTTTTTTGATAAAGGTAGATTATCCTATAAAGAATCTTGTATTAAATTTTAAAATCTTAGTTCTAAAAAGAAAAATTTTTACGAATTATTAACTCAAAATAATTTGCTAATTTTCGTGATTTTTACATATTTTGTAAATTTTTGAACTTTAAATGCTAATTAAAAAAAACTGTGACTAGGGATTTTTAATATTTTTCAAATGTCATTGTAACAATATAGTAGGAGCCTTGTATTAAATTTTCAAGTATTTTGACTCAACAAATAAAGTTTTATTGACATTCATAGAAATAAAAACTAATTAAATTGGAAACTGAAATTGTCCGTAAACAGCTCAAAACAAATCAAAATATTTTGAAAAATTTATCATGTATAGAAAATGGAAATATAAACAACCAGTGAAAATTTCATGTATCTACGTTATTTGTTTTAAAGTTACACCAAAAACCAAAATCGATTTCTCGAAAACAGCTTTTGCGTAAAATTCCCGT
>NW_021760967.1:0-553 GCF_005508785.2 Acyrthosiphon pisum
CCCGGGCCTCGAAAGTTAGAATTTATTTAGGGGCCTCTAATCTGTCCATTAATTTTTTCGTTATAGGCTATGTAACACTAAATAAATCACCTAAAAAAAAAAATCGATGATTATTTAGCAAGAAAAAAAGCTTGTAAATTATAATTTATAAATAAAGTGATACATTAATACATTATTCATTATTTATTGCTATGTGCCTATATACCTAATATGTTTTAAATGAGGCCCTTGTACGAAAAAAACAAATATTAAATAATACACAATGTGTTCCAGAGTGAAGTGACCGGCTAACGTCATATGAAAGTATACCAAAATGATGGAGAAATACCCTTTAAAGATTGAATCTAACTTTTTATTTTTTTAGTTATGAGCAATTAACTTCTTTTTATCAAAACCATGCGTATCACGCATTTGTTTATGTATCTTCAAAACTTTTCAACATTTTGACGTAATTTTATTTTTATTTTAAAGCTATTTAATTGTCCTATCAACTGACATACGCAATTAAACCAGAAATGTGCTAATTATATTTATTACCTTTTAAAAAGAAAAA
>NW_021760969.1:0-771 GCF_005508785.2 Acyrthosiphon pisum
ATCATAAGCTGTGTTAAATGTAGCCTCGTAACTGGGCAAACGTTTCTGCTTCTCTACAATATATAAATCTACCAGATTCTGAATTTGTCTAAGCCGTCCAAAGGCAATGCTTGTAAGACTAATGTAATTGTCGTTTATATGCAAGGTAATTAAACTATGTTTAACATTGATTGAATATGATAAATTATCGGTTATCTTTACACGTCTACATCTTGTATTTAGGTTATTAATAATCGAATTGTAATTAGATTCAGACATCAATGTAAACCATTCGTCTAAACTTAATGTGATAATTTTCTTTGAAAGTTTACATTCTAATAACAAAATAATTGAAATTTGCTTATTTATTAATAATCCAACTGTAATACTTTTCTTGCTGAAAGCACGGATGTCAAAAGTAGACTTACAGACAATTATCGGTGGACTCATAATGAAATTATTTTGTTAACTTTTTTTCAATAGTTAAAATAATTTTTTACACTATAAACAAAATTATAAAGTGGAATATAACTGTTAGAAGTCATACATTGAACTGAATGTTTTTTCCTTTGCAGTCATATTATATACTAAAAAAAAAAAAAATCTTTGATAAAAAAAAAAAATGCAAAAAATGTGAACGTACAGATAGCCGATGAGTGCATACATAGAGAGGGAAATTTTATATACTTACTAACCTGTTACCTGAAAAACATTTTTAAATTATTATATACGCACTAACCCGCTAGACCATACGTCCACGAGATATTAAATCGAATATTAACACATTTAAGA
>NW_021760970.1:0-1167 GCF_005508785.2 Acyrthosiphon pisum
GTCAAAGCCAGAGTTGAATAAAGTTTCTGCTATATCTATTATAGATAAAGATGAAAGTATGAAGCCAACATTCAACGGCTTCCAACTATTCCCAATAGTTATATTTTCGAATAGTGCAATAATTTTTTCTAAAAAATCATATTTCTGTTCTTTGTTGTGTTTGGTAATTGATGTTTTCCTCACTTTTGATGCTGTTAAAGTGAACCATTCATAAATGAGTCGTATAAAGTGGGCTGTTGTTAAAGCATCTTGAGGTAACGTTCCAAATTTGACAGCTAACTCAAGAGCAACAGCAGTCTTCAAAGAAAAGAATCTTATAGCTGCTCCAACATTCATTTTTTGAAAGTTATCAGGATATATATCATTACGATTCAAGTGGTGTAAACTTCTAAGTTCTTTTCCGGCATTAATTTCATCAGTCCACAACTTGGCAATATAAGACCCTTTGATAATTTGAGTTTTAAGATTATTACTTTCACAGTAAGTCACAGGTAAAATAATATCACCTTTTAATGTAGCACTTTTCAAATTTTTAAGTAAATGACACACATCGGGAGTAACAAAAATGTAATGGCCATTGTGGTAGAACTTGTTTTCTCTAACACCTTCTTTTTTTATTTGTATGCCTAATTCTGTCCATAGAGCTCTATTGCAGTTGCCCATATCGGATGACAAAGCTGTAACTTGTATACCACAACTTTCAACAAAATCAATGCATTCAAAAATGAACTTTTTGAATGATTCTTTATTTACAGCACCATCAGTTACATGAGCACCTATTATCTGCTTCCATGTGTGTTTTACACCTCTTATTAAAACAACCAACAATTTGTTCCCTTTTTTGGTTGAATTTCCAAGAGTTACATTCCCAAACATTTCACTGCGATTTTTGTCAAAACTTAACTGGGGATTTATCTCCATTTCATCCATTGACATAACACAAAACCGATCACCCTCCTCCATACAAGAAACTTTATGTTTAAGTGGCTCAAGTAAATCATTAAATATACCAAAATTTAATTTAAATTGACGTAGCCTCCTTGTCAGCGTACTATAGGCAGGAAGAGGATATTTAGTTTCCCTAAGATGCTCATAACCATGGACTCCTAACGCAAACCGCATTTTTAAGCCCATTACAATAGTGTCATTAGCCCACTGCCGAGTGGG
>NW_021760971.1:0-1041 GCF_005508785.2 Acyrthosiphon pisum
TATTGTTACAATGACATTTGAAAAATATTAAAAATCCTTAGTCACAGTTTTTTTTTATTAGCATTTAAAGTTTAAAAATTGACAAAATATGGAAAAATCACGAAAATTACCTAATTATTTTGAGTTTATAATTCGTAAAAATTTTTCTTTTTAGAACTAAGATTTTAAAATGTAATAAAAGATTCCTAAAAGAATAATCTACCTTTATCAAAAAAAAAATGTCTATAAGAAACTCAAATTAAATTTTTATGAGCGTTTGAAATTCATATTTTTACAACATTTGGTATTCACTCGATTTCTTACGTAACGATTTTCTTATTTTGTTGTAATTAAAAAACGAATGACTGTAGAAACTTGAAAATTTTACTGAATGTTTATTTTAGCATTTTATATATACGATAAAATTTTGAAAATAATTTGACTCTTTTTGAGCTGTTTACGGACATTGTAAGTTTTCAATTTTTTTAGTTTTTTTTTCTATAAATATCAATAAAGTTTTATCTATTGAGCCAAGAAGTGTAAAAAATGAATACAGGGCTCCTGATACATTGTTACAGTAGCAGTTGAAAAATATTACAAATACATAGGCACAATTTTTTTTTATAAGCATTTGAAGTTAAAATCTTGACAAAATTTATCAAATTTAAAATTGAATAATTATTTTGTAGTTAAAAATTTATAAAATGTTCAACTTTTAAATCTAAGGATTGAAAATTTAAAACAAGATTCCACGTAAATATTTAATTCTGTTACCAAAAATTCTAAGAAATACATAAGCACAGTTTATTTTTATAGTAATTTTAAGTTCAAATTTGGACGAAATTACATATTAAAAAACCTGGAATAACTATTTTAGTTATTTTGTTGTGATTGTATAATATTATTTATGGGTACTTGAAACTTCTAAAGTATACTATTATATATCTATGATAGTACCACTGTTTGTTGTTGATGTATAACGCGTTACCTAATGAATATGTGATATGAATAATTTGGAAAATTATTAATAATACTATAGATAAGTATACCTATATATGTATG
>NW_021760972.1:0-956 GCF_005508785.2 Acyrthosiphon pisum
GAAGGCGTCTAAAACGTACCTCGTACCTGGTGTCGTTACTTATTAATTAAATTGTATATATCTCTACCTCCCCCTAATTTTATAATCCTATCCTAACCCTCTCTTACTAGAAAATCAAAATCCTAACCTTAAGTGCCTCCAATGGGCGGCTTTTTATCTCCAGCCACTCAAGCCATGTCACCTCCATCACATGCACTTATTGTAAAACAACAATTACAGATTGTGTATATTTAAATAAACGATAAAAAAAAAAATTGTCAATACACACATTGATCCAAATATAATAATAATAATAAAATTTTTTAAAAAAGTTATACGTCTTAAAAAATCTAGTCTACAGTTTTAATAATATAATAATAGTATTTTTACGTAGGTATATTATGGTAGATAAACTGTAGACGTACGGCTACGATAAACATTAGATCCATACCTACCTACCCAACTTGAAACTATAGTGGATTTCCGTAATATTTTTGTTAGGTATAAGAAATAGTAAGAAATAAGAAAATATTTAAAAAAGTACCTACAATAATATAATAATGTAATAAAAGTACTACAATTACATTTTTTAAATAAATAATAATTTTATATGAACTGATTATATCTATAATATTACATGTGTATACATTATAATATTATAAATGAAAACTGAATAGACAATTATTATTTTTAAATTAATTTTCATTATCGTAATATTTACTGCCTTTACTCGCTATATAATTTTATCCGTTTTCTACCGATGTCCGATTCTGTTCGATGTGGGTCTTAATCATAGATTCACTGTTAAAACCAACGTTTTTACCTTTTCAGCCGTCAGATTATTAAGTAATTGGCGACACGTGCGACAAAATATCGAAATACTTTTTTTTGGACTTTTGAAATTTTAGTCGTTATCTTAGTAATAATTGTCGACACGCGCTACAAAATATGAAAATAGATTTTTTTTACATGTATTA
>NW_021760973.1:0-1054 GCF_005508785.2 Acyrthosiphon pisum
TTCCCATTTTTCATTTGCTTCAAATTTGTGTATATTTTTTTTTTATTTATTTATTTAATTATTTATAATGATTAACGCCAATTGGCTTTTATACAAAGTACTTACATACAAACATAATAACAAATTTAAATAACAATATTAAAATAGTAAGACATAATAACAGTATTAAAAATAGTAAGACATAATAACAGTATTAAAAATAGTAAGACAACAAAAACAAATAATATGGTGAAACAAAAATAAAGGGCCCAGGCACGAAATTGTCACAAATTATATAAATTGTATACACGCATCAGTCTAGGGAGGGGTGCATTGGCAGCATAGTTGGTCTGATCTGTATATGCTCAGGTATTTTTTCCAAAATATTTTTCATGTTAGTTAAAGGTATGAAGTCCTTACAAGGGTGGATAGGTAATATTTATGTTACAGGGAAATATTAAAGGGCCCCCCCAACTGAAAAAAATTTGGTCGCTTCGCTCGCAATAGACATTCAATCTAACATATTTACCTATAAATAAAATTTTTAGTGCGAAAACGTATTTTTAGTTTGGTGGGGAGTTGGGGAAACGGCATATGAGGAAAATGCTTTTTTTCGGTTGTGAGAGATTTTTGAAAAAAATCGTGTAAGGTCGTATAAATTCCGTACTAAATATCGGCCAAAAAATTTACAAAAACACAATATTGGGGGGGGGGGGGATTAGGGAAACATACGAGGATATTTCGGTCTTCGATTAAAGATAAAAATGTAAAATACTATGTTAAAGATCCATAAGCAAATTCTTGACTTATCGTTTTATTATTATACTGTTAAAAATAACAGTAAGTAATAATAATTTGTATAAAAAAAATGAATAGTTTTAAATTTAAACTATTCCTATTTGGTGAATATTTTATTTTGCAAAAAAACAATATGTAGACCAGAGTGGGCCCCTCAACATAAACAGATGGGGGCCTACAGGGAAAAACCCTTTTTCTCTATAGGCCTATCCACCCCTGAGTCCTTATATTTATGATTCGTAATATCTTCTGTGGCCGGTTAATACTGCATCTCGTG
>NW_021760974.1:0-1550 GCF_005508785.2 Acyrthosiphon pisum
TGCCTCCTCAAAAATTTAACGACAGAACCGCTACTGGTCAAACGATATTGTGCACGGGACCAGCGAGCCTCGGATGTCATAAATACAGGCCGCTGGCCGCAGTCTACACACACATTCTCCCCGCTGAGAAAAACCAAATTGCGAGCCGGACGATAGTAATATCGCCACGAACGGACGCAATTGCTTATTCTATTCAAACAGCAACTCGCCCCCAGACTGAATGAGCCGGACGATAGTATAATATCGCCACGAACGAACATTGTATAGTCTGTCGCCCGGCATATAAGTATACTCCACCACCATCGCAGTGCGTAGCGAGTCCCTATCAGTCAATACGTGTCCACCGTCGCTGAGTGCCGCCATCAGAGCAGAGTCACCAGTTACCGATTGAACAGACGTATGACAGTTGCCAGCCAGACTACCAGCGTCCAACCCGATCCGGCATAGATCAAGTCAATTTATCAGCATACCGCCGTCCGAGCTCAGTCACTGCTGACCACCTCTGCTAAGCCTTTCACGCCGGTAATAATATTTTACCGTGCCAATGACTGCGCCGTTGTCCGTGGATACACGCGCCACACGAGCCCAGCCAACTTCCACAAAACACGAACTGTAACCGTAAGTTATAAATGTTCGCATTCCCCCCGTATTTATGTAAACCCTGAATTAAAATATTTTCTATGTGCACTCGCAAGAGTATAATATTTATTAAAGAAATACTGTATTACACATCACCGAATTGTATCTGTATAACTAATTATTACGTATGTGAAATAAACGTGAAGTAATTAATCGAATCAAAAAAATACACACACGTTATTTTCCTTACAATCTTAATACCATTCTTGTGTGTTATATTGATAAATATTTACATTGACTATTGAGGTACTAATGTAATATACATCTTATTGTGTATACTGTATAAGAACCTTGTACCTATATAATATAAATGCCTAATTTAAATATTGAACACATTTATTTTTACAGAGTAATGTAATGATATGCTCACAGATCATTGTACAAAAAATGCTTTCAAATAATAAATAACGGCCAGACTGTCGCACGTAGAAATCGGTCACATGTTATAAAACAATAAATTATCAATAACAAAAAGAGACGAGTGCGGTTTAAGCAAGCGTAGCACATTTATAATGGTAAGAGCAAAGAGTGTTACTTTCTTATACAAAAGGAAGGGTAAAGGGGGTATCTACAGCCGAAGGACGACCTAGTTTCGAGGCTCGCGATAACCCTTTGAAAAAGCCGCCTAACACTCTCTGGTCAGCATAGCCGTATATGGTACCTCTCAGTAGTGCATGAGCACCAGCCACAGAGTGCACGAGCACAAGTCATCTCGTCAACAGCCCCTCTCGAGTGCATGAGCACCAGACGGCAAACAGCATCCAAACCACAACTTTTCTACACCGAATTCTACGAGCGGCAACTGGACTCCTTGCGTTGAGCTATAATCAGTGCGTGTTCGTTATTTCGAGTTGTTTAATTTTAAATATTATTTCGTGTCACCTAAAACTGATACAGCATAGCCCAGGGGG
>NW_021760975.1:0-1084 GCF_005508785.2 Acyrthosiphon pisum
TTTTTATGAGCTATAATTTACCATTAACACTTTTTTTTTTTTGTTTTGATAAAATCCAACATTTGATTTATGTTGTTTTATATTTGAGATGAACTGGATACTATTATAAATCTTCTGATGGTTGTATTTACACATAAATTTGCATACTCTAGGTATAACTATGCTTATTGTTTAATGATTATAGGACAAACTTGAAAACAATTCCAACATCCCCAAAAATACTTCAATGCTGACAACCGTTTAGCTTAGATTATCCTACCTCATACCTACATAATATTATATTTTTTTTAATAATTTAATCAAATCAAATATTTATCAGTTATCTACTCAACGTATTGTGATAACGTGATCCATAACAACCTGGTATTTGGTATACATCCATATCATATAATCATGTAACTATGATATCAGCACGGAGTACGATTCACGATTATAAACGGTCATAGCAAGCGATACTCCACATTATCATAGATATTAATAGACTTATCTATAATATTTATTAGTAATCGAAAATCAGCCTAATCAGACAACACTGTTTCCTTCGATGTTCATCAGACAGGACCTGGTATGTAGCGGGGTCGTGGGGATTACACGTGTGTATGGATATGTGACAGTAATGGTCCAATCACTTATAATATGACAATAAGTTTTTGTAGCGAGTAGGTACAATGGTTATCGGTATTATACTTTGGGTTCGACCGATATCGAGTTTATTACTTTTAGCTTCTGGTCTTTATAATTGATAAGTATTATTATGAGAAGTGCAGCAGTGCCGCAATCACTTTTAGTGGGGCGCACGGTGGACGCCCTGCTAAATGGGCATTTTACAATACATTTAGGGGCACAACTTATAAGCTTACTGTACTTGAAATGATTTGAAAAGTGTAATATCTATTACTCTGGGGCATAAAAATCCAAATTGCTGCGGTATCTACCGACTAGGTATAACACATTAACACACAAACACCTGCCAAAACTACCCAACTTTGAGGAGTTATATCTCATCAACGGATTAATGAAAAATGAAAATTTAAACGTGATAATTCATAAAAAAAATGGCTTTATTATTTATGAATTAAAAGTA
>NW_021760976.1:0-1038 GCF_005508785.2 Acyrthosiphon pisum
AATAGTTTGTAATATTATTATATTAAATGTAATTAAACATTTTTCAGGTATATTATAAATAATATATAGGTTTGAAGTGATAGGTACCTATATAGGTACTATATAGTTGAGATTTTATGTGAAGATAAATAGTATTTACTCACTTTACTCTTTGGTGTTTATTTAACAATAATATTATTGATCAAATTTGCAAAAAAATAAATTTTAAATCTAAAACCTAAAATCTAAAATCTGTAATAAATACATTAATTTTTTTGAGAATTACAAATTATACCTAATAAAAGGTAATATTATCATAGATACAACTATATATAATTTTATATTGTTATTTTCTACAAGTCATTTTCTATAAGTCATTTGTTAACTATTTTTTAATCAATAGAATAAATCTTTTGCTTATGTACATAAAATCAATTTAATTAATTTAATTGTAGTACCTATTATAGGTAATTGGTAAGTTTAAAATGTAGAGCCTAGACATTTAAAATGGTTGAAAAGGTAATTGAATGTATTAAAGCTGTAGGTATGTTGAATCATACATTGCATTGTTTATATTATTTAGATACCTATACTAATACAATAATATTTACTATTGTCATAAAAAATAATTTGATCTTTCAAATTGAAAATTTCATCATCAATATTTTCATTTAAATTATTTGGTTTTCTTCCTCTATTATTGTTTGCCATCACTTATTAGAGTAATACACAAATGTTTTAACTTCGAATTATATTTTAATATGAAACAAAATAAATTCAAGTAAATAATTATACTTAATACACGACATAAATGTAACTTACTTACAATGATCACAATTTTGAAAAACAGAAATACATTAAGACATCAGGCGTTAGGTACCTTCAAGTTCATATTAAAACCAAATACATATTATTATTATAGACAACAAACACATTGCATAATATTCATTAGCAGGTAGGTAGGTAAATTACTAGAATAAAATGAATCTATGAATCAAAATATTAGATACGTTTTGTTGCGGTAAAGCTTAGAAGCGCGACAACACGAATAGATGACTA
>NW_021760976.1:3536-4358 GCF_005508785.2 Acyrthosiphon pisum
AGCGTAAACCAGTCGCTGAGGTACCCGTACTTTGTACTGGTTGCCGCTGTGAACCATGTCAATCCATTAAATAGTTGCCCACTTGTAACCAACTGTACAACAGAGTGACATCCATTGACCTACCTTTTTAAAAACCTTTTTATGTTTTATTATTATTAAAAAAAATTAGACTTAGGTATATATATTATAGATAGACACATGTTTATAAATATTAGGTACACAATTATATTAAAAACAATAATAAACAATAATAATATACCTAAAAATGAATCATTAAAAAAAAAAATTTGATATTTTTATATGTATCTACAATTATGAATATTGAAACTTTATTAAAGTATAACACATGTTTTATGTATACATAATTAATTGTTTTATACTAAGTTGTCAGGTTGTTCAAAAACATTTCAGTCTTAGGTATACTATCTAAATAGGTACGACATTTATGCAACTATAAAAATAATAAATCAAAAAGTTTAACAAAATAGGAAATAGTACCTATAATTAGTCAATAAACTATAAAACAAATGTTTAGTAATATAATGGTAAAAAGATTATTACCTAGGCCTATTTTTGTTAGTCAATATATTTGTAGGTACTCAAAATCTTATATTTTTTTCATTCTGTTTTAGATTCTGAGTGGAACGATGAATGTATTGATTTTACAATGATGTGTGTTTTTTTATTTTTTTTTTATTTTTTTTGTGTCTGTGTACACGATAAGTAGTCGAAATAATGCTACGATTTTCAACTTCAGTTTCTTGTTCGAGCAGAAAGTGAATATCGTTGGTGCATTGGGGAGGTCAAAATTTAAATTTCCCA
>NW_021760977.1:0-1781 GCF_005508785.2 Acyrthosiphon pisum
AACTCAGGCTTTAAATTATTTAATTTGAATTCAAACTTTATCCAGCTGCATTAGGCATGTGTCCTGGTCACCTCATTACACGTGAAAATCCGCATGATCTTTCTCTTAGCCAACAGTAATTCACGAACTTTCATTTCTTTTACTTGTTTGTAAAGTGGCCTCCCTTCAAGCTTTCGAATCTTACATTTGTCCAAGCTGCTAGATATGGCTCCAGATATCAAAACCATACTTGTTTTGTTCATCATGGAAAACTCAAAGTCCATGATGACGAATTTGATTTCCATTTTAATTCAAAATTTGTAAATACATTTAAACTTAACTAATAATATCCTTATTTATTCTATACATAATTATTTCGTTAATTTCTTATAATAACATTAAAATACATTTTAATCTTAGCTCGTTAATAAATGTTTATATTTTATTTTATTTGAGGTTTTATATTTTATTATTTTATTGGGGGTGGTACATCTTCCCCCTCTAGTTCTATTTCGTCCAATTTATTCATTCTTGGTTCCCTTTTAGCATTTCCTGCACAGAATCTATTTTTAAGTCTGAGTACCATTTCATATTGTGGTCACCTCAACGTAGTTAGTTTGCACTTATACGTTATATATATAAAAATTACTAACATTATTGAGAATACTATTAATCCCAACGTTAGATATAATAAATAATTACGCTTATTGCTTGCTTCTAGCTGCCCTGATTGTTTTATTATTTCACTATAAATTTCATTTTGTATATAATCTAGTGAATGTGCTATTTCGTGAATTTTTTCTAATTTATGCGCATCCTGCTTAATTATTAATCTAGGTAGCTTTACATCTTTGATTTTATTAGGTTTCGTATATATTATATTTCCTGATCCTAATTCAGGTATGAAATTTACGTAATATTTAAATTTTATATCCTGTGTAGGACTTAATATTATATCATTTCCATATGCCCTACATTCCGAATTTATTGGAATTAATCCTTGATTTTTTATTTTCTGTATATACGGTTCGGTATTATCTCGACATGTAATTGTCAGTGTTTCGTATTTTGTCGTATATATCCAAGTATTTGCATATTGTAATTTATAGAAAATATCTTTCGTAAGTACTAGTACTCCTGCTTCGCATGTTTTTGGTAATACGTCCGGATTTTTAAATAACGATATTTCACATGGATTTCTACTACTCAAATGAACAACTGGTGAAAACTCGGGACATATTAAGAATATTTCGGTTTCCTTACAACTTAACAGTTGTGTTTCAGTAAAAGTTGTGTACTCTTCCCGATTTTTCGTAATTCCTACATATTGGAATTCTGGTTTAAGAATAATACTATGATTCTTATTTATTACTCCGTTCATACACCTTTCTACTGGTTGAGGTATCGGAAGTATTCAATATAATGTAAGCTCTAATTCCGTTACTAATGGTATTTTTATTACGAAAACTATTTGATTCTCTCTATAAAATACTGCCATTTTTGTAATTTTACTTAATTCGTATATTTCGTTCGGGTTAGTTCCCATATGTAAATTCAAATTAATCGGTAAATTTAATTTAATTTGTGTTAAATGATTTGCTGAGTTTCATATGCGTATTGATTAAGTGTTACTTCGAATAACAACGGTTTTTCCAATAATTTTGTTCGAAAGGTTAATTTGTTAATGTCTCTTATAGCATCTGAGTTCTGTTTTTGTAAGTATCTGAGGTTTTCTTCAAGTTTCTGTTGATGTCCCGTCATTTTCTGTTTTACAAATTCGTTTAATTTGTCTCGGCTCGTAC
>NW_021760978.1:0-761 GCF_005508785.2 Acyrthosiphon pisum
TTTCTCATGCAGCGATTTCCTTATTTTGTTGTAATTCAAAAACGAATAACTGTAGATACGTGCAAATTTTACTGAATGTTTATATTAGCATTTCCTATACATCATACAATTTTGAAAATATTTTGCCTATTTTTGAGCTGTTTACGGACATTTTCAGTTTTCAATTTTTTTAGTTTTTTTTTCTATAAATATCAATAAAGTTTTATCCGATGGGCCAAAAAGTGTAAAAATTTAATACAAAGCTCCTGATAATTGTTACAATATCAGTTGAAAAATATAAAAAAATACATAGGCACAATTTTTTTTTATAAGCATTTAAAGATCGAATTTTGACAAAATTTATCAAATGTCCAACATTTGTATCTAAGAATTGAAAATTTAAAACAAGATTCCACGTAAGTAATTAATTCTGGTAGGTACCAAAAAATCTAAAAATACATTTGCACAGTTTATTTTTATAGTCATTTTAAGTACAAATTTGGACGAAATTACATATTAAAAACCTAGAATAACTATTTTAGTTATTTTGTTGTGATTGTATAATATGATTCTTGGGTATACTTGAAACTTCTAAAGTATACTATTATATATCTATGATAGTATCACGGTTTGTTGTTGATGTATAACGCGTTATAAGTACCTAATAGATATTATGATATGATTAATTTGGAATTTATTATAGGTACCTATTATAGGTCAATTTTTTTTAAATACTTTAGACTATAATATAATATTATGTCTTATACCTAGACTGACATACC
>NW_021760979.1:0-1143 GCF_005508785.2 Acyrthosiphon pisum
AAATATATATTTTAAATAAAAAGCTCGTTAGTCGATTATACAGAGTTTAATGACCTTAGACCCGCAGTATAAACGCTACACGGATATTATACTATGTTCCAAAAATAATTTAAGCCATCAAATACTAAAGGTGACGAATGACTGCGGAATAAATCTTAAAAAAACGCATTACACCGGCGGATACGACATGGACGGTTATATACACCATACAAGAATATTTTTAATAATATGTATTGTGTAGAACGTGTGAAGCGAACGTTAATATAGTCAAATAGTTAATAGTTGATACAAAATAATATTCAAAAAAATTCAAAATTTTATTTTACATAGGTAAAATAATAATATAATATTTATAATATAATAGCTGCATGTCGAAAAATAATACTTGAACCATTAAACCCACATGTATACGTGCATGTATCGATACCATATTTTCTACATAATTATTGACTTGGGGCCGGAGTGGCGCAGTGGTCACACAGTTGACTACGACTCACACAGTCATCGGTTCGATTCATAGCAAAGTGCAAAAAATGTGTGTGATTCTACGCAGTCACCATTTTCCCGTGCTGTCGTCCGATTGCGTCATCCGGTTTCCAACTAGGTCCCACTCCACTGGGAGTGAAGACCGCACATGTCTCCTCTTGGAGAAGGGGGGTAGTATCATGCATATAGTGATATATACATAGATAAATAGATCACATGATCTCCCTACTACCCACTTGTGATAAGCATTGTCAAAGACCTTGAAGTCGTTTCAATGAACAAATATAGAAAAAAAAAAAAAAAATGTAATCCTGTATTATTTTATATTTGTATTACTAATTAATTAAATAATACCTTATACCATAATTTTATGATTTTTAATTTGCCTGTTTTTAAATTAATTATCAGTCTTGTAAGTCACATATTAAATTAATACTGACCCCTGGCTTAAATAGTTATTTGTGATTATTGTTATATACACGGAAACATATTTTGAACATTTATTTTATGTATTGGCTAGTCTATAAATTACTTATATTTATAATGAACAGTTATAATAAATAATAATAATGTACCTATCTGACAAAGATTTTATATGATGATGATAATTGTCACAATCATTGGTCATGTTCACAATCATTTTCTGCATGAACATTA
>NW_021760980.1:0-649 GCF_005508785.2 Acyrthosiphon pisum
CGGAAACACGGACGGGTTGTGCACAGGTGCGGGTACGCAAAAGACTAGGCCGTGCCAGCCGCCCGACACTTCGAAGGCGCGAACGCCGCGGAGGTGCCGAGCGGTGTTGCCAACGTTGGGACGCGAGACCGGAGGGGTGAGAGCCATGTGGTGAGGCTGGTGGCCCACCACAGTAAGTTTTCAAATATCTATTAATTACAGTATTTTAAATTCAGTGCTCGAATTGGGAATTATTAAGTGGAGGAGCTCAATCCAACAATTTAAAAACTGCGTTCCAAGTGCAAAATTATTCAACGCAGACTCGTGGGGGGCTTTGCCCCCACACCTCCTTAACCATTTCCTTGGTTTTCAATACAACATTTCACCTTAGTTGCAGAATTTTCTACTCCAAATTTCCAAATATGACATATTTAACTATATGTGCCTATGTAATATGTAAGTGAATATGGATTTATATTTTATATTCACCTTATTTTTCGAAATTTGTATTGATAAAAATTATACCTACCTACATGTTTCGGTAGGAAATAAAACAATTTATAATTATCAGCGATAATATCTTAATAATTATAATTTGTGCTATAGACGCATACCTAGGTTTCACAGATATTTACAAACAAATGCCCAAATCAAGTTTTTTTTAATTAAG
>NW_021760981.1:0-1048 GCF_005508785.2 Acyrthosiphon pisum
GCGGCCTATAAATTTAGCGGGGAACGCGAATAAGTCGTCGACGGGGAGGGCCGACGCGTCTGAGAGTGGTAAAACTCGACTTTTCCAAAAAATTATCGACTTACACGCGGGACGGCGGCGCTCGGTTTGCGCGCGATCTCGGCCGCGCCGGGCCCGACGGGCAAAAAGTACGGCCGCGCGCGGACTACAAATCTAGCGGGGAAGGCGAATAAGGTCCGAACGGGGCCCCCCGAGGCCCCCCGGGGGGGTAAAACTCGAAAATCTTGAAAATTATGAAAAAAATCGCAAAAAGTGATAAGAATTAGTGATAACGGAGCGACGGCTCCGCCGCCGCCGGGAGACCGCCCGCCCGGGGAACCGAATTTTCTCATTGGAGGGTTCCCTAAAAAGTACAAAATTAATACATAGGGAGAGCCACACGGGTTCTTGCTTTATATATAAGGACTAGATTCCGGCGTTTGTCATCCCGCCTGCGGCGGAAAGACTGTGTGGGCGGTGGTGCATCTTTGTCGTTTCGCCTCGGGCTGGGTTTTTCGATCCGGCCTGCGGCGGGAACGCGGGGTCGTCGGGTGTTGTGTTTTGTCGTGTTGGCAGCCCTGGTTAAGCGGTAACTTTTGAACTCGGAAGAGTGTCTAGTCGTAAGTCGGGCGATTCAAGTCGATCGTACGACACAGCCAGCCAGGTAGGCAATCCGAGGATCGCAGACGACGCCCCGGGCGTGTATGTCCGGTTCTGGAGTGTGTGTGTTGAAATCGGAAATTCGTATTCTGAGTTTGAGTGTCTAGCTATCAGTCATCTCGGGTGAAAATCGATTCCCGAACGGAAACATTGGGAGTGTAGGTCACTCGTATGCAAGTAGCTAGTCAGGTAGGCAATCCGACTACGTCGGATCGCAGACCCCCCGGGCGTGTATGTCCGGGTTCTCGTATGTGTTTAAATCGGAAATTCATGTTCTGAGTTTGAGTGTCTAGCTATCAGTCTTCTCGGGAGAAAGTCGATTCCCGAACGGAACAATCCGCTTGCGGCGGATCGGATGCAGTGGGGAGTG